>NW_027199314.1:0-33477 GCF_038502225.1 Cherax quadricarinatus | reverse complement strand
GGCTCAATACCAGGGCCCTAGAAGAACTCCCCAGCAACTAGGAGGAATCTTGGCTCAATACCAGGGCCCTAGAAGAACTCCCCAGCAACTAGGAGGAATCTTGGCTCAATACCAGGGCCCTAGAAGAACTCCCCAGCAACTAGGAGGAATCTTGGCTCAATACCAGGGCCCTAGAAGAAGTCCCCAGCAACTAGGAGGAATCTTGGCTCAATACCATGACCCTAGAAGAACTCTCCAGCAACTAGGAGGAATCTTGGCTCAATACCAGGGCCCTAGATAAACTCCCCAGGAACTAGGAGAAATCTTGGCTCAATACCAGAGACCTAGAAGAAGTCCCCAGCAACTAGGAGGAACCCTGGCTCAATACCAGGGCCCTAAAAGAACTCCCCAGCAACTAGGAGGAATCTTGGCTCAATACCAGGGCCCTAGAAGAACTCCCCAGCAACTAGGAGGAATCTTGGCTCAATACCAGGGCCCTAGAAGAACTCCCCAGCAACTAGGAGGAATCTTGGCTCAATACCAGGGCCCTAGATAAACTCCCCAGCAACTAGGAGGAATCTTGGCTCAATACCAGGGCCCTAGAAGAACTCCCCAGCAACTAGGAGGAATCTTGGCTCAATACCAGGGCCCTAGATAAACTCCCCAGCAACCAGGAGCAATCTTGGTTCATCTCACACTATGCAAAAACTCAATGCACATAAAAGGCCCTAAAATCTGGAATTCATTACCTGTAAATATAAAAGAAACACTACCTGTTTATAAATTCAAGTCTCTACTCAAAGATCACTTACTCACCCAAAACCAAATAAATACTGAATAACTGAACCTTATAAATTGTATATCTTAAATGTTTCTCACAATTATATCACATAAATGTTAAACCTAAAACCCAATCTAACTTTATTATTTTTTAAATACACTACCTAACAGAATCCTTCATATGACCTGTCTTTGTAATACTCACTTGTGCTTTATAGTAATCTGTTTACATTAATGTTTTATCACTGACTTCATCATTGCTTAATTAATCTTAAGTTAATTTTAAGCCAGCCCGTAATGCTATGCATAGTATAAGTGGCTTTGGCATACTGCTCTTATCTGTATTTTTTTGTACCTCTGTATGTGTGCACAAATTTATAATAAATAAATAAAAAAAATAAAAATACCAGGGAACTAGAACTACCCAATAACTAGGAGGAATCTTGACTCAATACCAGGGCCCTTGAAGAACTCCTCAGCAACTAGGAGGAATCTTGGCTCAATACCAGGGCCCTAGAAGAACTCTCCAGCAACTAGGAGTAATCTTTGCTCAATACCAGGGCCCTAGTAGAACTCCCCAGCAACTAGGAGGAATCTTGGCTTAATACCAGGGCCCTAGATAAGCTCCCCAGCAACTAGGAGGAATCTTGGCTCAATACCAGGGCCTTAGAAGAACTCCCCTACCAGTGTTTCCTGTAGTGGCTTAGTTAAGAACAATTTAACGAACATTGCAGTACTGACATTTTAAGTGGGACATGCCAGAGGTTCTCCTATAAACATAGTAAGTTTGTGGTGATTTGCTTGTACACAGAGTGAACATTCGTCTATCATACTTGTGCTAGAAGTGTTAAGTGCTGCTTTCCCCAACAGTTAATTGTCATTTGTAAGCCTGCATTAAGACTTTAAAAGGCTCAGAGTGTATTTCAGTGTAGCAACTCCTTACATTTGATAAATCAGTGTAATACATGCTCTGCTCAGTGTAACTGAACTAATAAATACGGCTACATAATTAACTTGCTTGTCCTAGTATCATTGTTGTGTTTTCTAATACATTTTCTCCTTCAGACTGAAACTTTACTACTAAATTCCCAGTAATATTTCAAACTGCAGTGTTCATCTGTGGTGTGAGTGTGTAACTTATGCTTTGCATTTTTACTGTGAACAAGCTTACTCCTGCATAATGTTCAGCTTCATGAATACTTTCTCTCTTGAGTAATTCGGTTACCTTTCAACTGTGTCATCTATGTTCCTTGCCATCTCATCTAGTGGGTTTAGCGAAATATGGATCCCAGATTACAACCTATACAGATGCGACAGAGTGAATAGGCAAAAGGGGTGGGTTGACCTGTACATTGCAGAGTCACTTGTGTGCACAGAACTGCTGAATGCCTCAAATGATGTAGTGGAAGTTTTAGCAGTGAAGATCGAGAACCAAAACCTAGTCATTGTGGTAGTCTACAAGCCTCCGGATGCAACATCCCAGCAATTCCAGGAACAGCTGTTAAAAATTGACCACTGTCTGGAAAATTTGCCAGCTCCTGCACCCAACATCTTGCTCCTGGGGGATTTCAACTTAAGGCACCTAAAATGGAGGAATATAGCAAATAAGATGAAAACTCACACTCACACGAGCTTTTAAATCTCTGCACAAAATTCAATTTAAACCAGCAAATAATAGAGCCTACTAGACTGGAGAATACACTAGACCTCATCTTCACTAACAATGATGATCTGATACGAAATGTCACCATATCAAAAACAATATACTCAGATCACAACATAATTGAGGTTCAGACATGTATGCGCGGAGCCCCAGACCGACATAATGAGATTAGTCACGAGGGAGCATTCACCAAATTCAACTTCAATAACAAAAACATAAAGTGGGACCAAGTAAACCAAGTCCTAACTGATATAAGCTGGGAAGATATACTAAGCAACACAGACCCCAACTTATGCCTAGAACAGATTAACTCGGTGGCACTCGATGTATGCACAAGGCTTATTCCTCTAAGAAAAAGGAGGAGTAGATGTAAAATAGAAAGAGACAGGCGCTCCCTTTACAGGCGACGGAAAAGAATAACAGAGCGGCTAAAAGAGGTCAATATATCTGAAATGCGTAGGGAGACACTGGTCAGAGAAATAGCAAGCATCGAACTTAAGCTAAAGGAATCTTATAGGAGTCAGGAATCGCGGGAAGAACTAAAAGCCATAAATGAAATCGAAAGAAACCCAAAGTATTTCTTCTCCTATGCCAAATCAAAGTCGAGAACAACGTCCAGTATTGGGCCCCTACTTAAACAAGATGGGTCCTACACAGATGACAGCAAGGAAATGAGTGAGCTACTCAAGTCCCAATATGACTCAGTTTTTAGCAAGCCGCTAACCAGACTGAGAGTCGAAGATCAAAATGAATTTTTTATGAGAGAGCCACAGAATTTGGTTAACACAAGCCTATCTGATGTTATCCTGACGCCAAATGACTTCGAACAGGCGATAAATGACATGCCCATGCACTCTGCCCCAGGGCCAGACTCATGGAACTCCGTGTTCATCAAGAACTGCAAGAAGCCCCTATCACGAGCTTTTACCATCCTATGGAGAGGGAGCATGGACACGGGGGTCGTCCCACAGTTACTAAAAACAACAGACATAGCCCCACTCCACAAAGGGGGCAGTAAAGCAACAGCAAAGAACTACAGACCGATAGCACTAACATCCCATATCATAAAAATCTTTGAAAGGGTCCTAAGAAGCAAGATCACCACCCATCTAGAAACCCATCAGTTACACAACCCAGGGCAACATGGGTTTAGAACAGGTCGCTCCTGTCTGTCTCAACTATTGGATCACTACGACAAGGTCCTAGATGCACTAGAAGACAAAAAGAATGCAGATGTAATATATACAGACTTTGCAAAAGCCTTCGACAAGTGTGACCATGGCGTAATAGCGCACAAAATGCGTGCTAAAGGAATAACAGGAAAAGTCGGTCGATGGATCTATAATTTCCTCACTAACAGAACACAGAGAGTAGTAGTCAACAGAGTAAAGTCCGAGGCAGCTACGGTGAAAAGCTCTGTTCCACAAGGCACAGTACTCGCTCCCATCTTGTTCCTCATCCTCATATCTGACATAGACAAGGATGTCAGCCACAGCACCGTGTCTTCCTTTGCAGATGACACCCGAATCTGCATGACAGTGTCTTCCATTGCAGACACTGCAAGGCTCCAGGCGGACATCAACCAAATCTTTCAGTGGGCTGCA
Source organism: Cherax quadricarinatus (assembly GCF_038502225.1). Classification (NCBI taxonomy): domain Eukaryota; kingdom Metazoa; phylum Arthropoda; class Malacostraca; order Decapoda; family Parastacidae; genus Cherax; species Cherax quadricarinatus. The sequence goes on along the minus strand of NW_027199314.1, from coordinate 29,451 downwards.
GAAAACAATATGAAGTTCAACGATGAGAAATTTCAATTACTCAGATATGGTAAACACGAGGAAATTAAATCTTCATCAGAGTACAAAACAAATTCTGGCCACAAAATAGAGCGAAACACCAACGTCAAAGACCTGGGAGTGATCATGTCGGAGGATCTCACCTTCAAGGACCATAACATTGTATCAATCGCATCTGCTAGAAAAATGACAGGATGGATAATGAGAACCTTCAAAACTAGGGATGCCAAGCCCATGATGACACTCTTCAGGTCACTTGTTCTATCTAGGCTGGAATATTGCTGCACACTAACAGCACCTTTCAAGGCAGGTGAAATTGCTGACCTAGAAAATGTACAGAGAACCTTCACGGCGCGCATAACGGAGATAAAACACCTCAATTACTGGGAGCGCTTGAGGTTCCTGAACCTGTATTCCCTGGAACGCAGGCGGGAGAGATACATGATTATATACACCTGGAAAATCCTAGAGGGACTAGTACCGAACTTGCACACGAAAATCACTCACTACGAAAGCAAAAGACTTGGCAGACGATGCAACATCCCCCCAATGAAAAGCAGGGGTGTCACTAGCACGTTAAGAGACCATACAATAAGTGTCAGGGGCCCGAGACTGTTCAACTGCCTCCCAGCATACATAAGGGGGATTACCAACAGACCCCTGGCAGTCTTCAAGCTGGCACTGGACAAGCACCTAAAGTCGGTTCCTGACCAGCCGGGCTGTGGCTCGTACGTTGGTTTGCGTGCAGCCAGCAGTAACAGCCTGGTTGATCAGGCTCTGATCCACCAGGAGGCCTGGTCACAGACCGGGCCGCGGGGGCGTTGACCCCCGGAACTCTCTCCAGGTAAACTCCAGGTAATGACTCGATGTGGTCTTTGAAGGTAGATCCTCTGGCATTATCACTCCCAGGTCCTTGACATTAGTTTTTCGCTATGATACGGTTAGAATTTGTTGTAGACCCTGATACAGTTTTAATTTCCTCAAGTTTTCCATATCTGAGTAGTTGAAATTTCTCTTCACTGAACTTCATATTGTTTTGAGTGGCCCATTCGAAGATTTGGTTGATGTCCGCTTGGAGTCTCGCAGTGTCTTCGATGGAGGTCACTGCTATGGTGATTCGGGCGTCATCAGCAAAGGAAGACACGGAGCTATGGCTTAAATCTCTGTCTGTCAGAAATGAGGATGAGGAATAGAATGGGAGCGAGTACTGTGCCTTGTGGAACAGAGCTTTTTACCGTGGCTGCCTGGGACTTTACTCTGTTTACTATTACTCTTTGTGTTCTATTTGTCAGGAAGTTATAGATCCATCTACCAACTTTTCCTGTTATTCCTTTATCACGCATTTTGTGTGCTATTACACCATGGTCACACTTGTCGAAAGCTTTTGCAAAGTCTGTGTATACTACATCTGTATTTTGTTTATCCTCTACAGCATCCAGGACCTTGTCATAGTGGTCCAGTAGCTGGGACAGGCAGGAGCGACCTGCTCTAAACCCGTGTTGCCCTGGGTTGTGTAACTGATGGGTATCTAGGTGGTTGGCGATCTTGCTTCTTAGAACCCTCTCAAAGATTTTTATGATATGGGATGTTAGTGCTATCGGTCTGTAGTTCTTTGCAATTGCTTTACTGCCACCTTTGTGGAGTGGGGCTATGTCTGTTGTTTTTAGTGTTTGGGGGATGACCCCTGTGTCCATCCTCCCTCTCCATAAAATGCTGAAGGCATGCGATAGGGGCTTCTTGCAATTCTTGATGAACACGGAGTTCCATGAGTCTGGGTCTGGGGCAGAGTGCATGGGCATGTCATTAATTGCCTCTTCAGTGTCTTGTGGAGTTAGAATAATATCCCAGATTTTTGGGATGACCAAATTTTGGGTTTCGTTCATAAAGAATTCATTTGGATTGTTGACTCTTAGTCTGGGGAGTGGTTCACTGAACACTGAGTCATATTGGGACTTTAGTATCTCACTCATTTCTTGGCTATCATCTGTGTATGTCCCATCCCGCCTAAGCAGGGGCCCAATACTGGATGTTGTTTTTCCCTTAGATTTGGCATAAGAGAAGAAGTATTTTGTTATTTTTTTTTCAATTTCCTATATGACTTTTAGTTCTTCCTGTGATTCTTGTCTCCTGTAAGATTCCTTCAGCTTAAGTTCGATATTTGCAATTTCCTTGACTAGTGCCTCCCTTCGTATTTCAGATATATTGGCCCCACTCAGCAGCTCTGACTTTTCGCCTTCGTCTGTATAGGGAGCGTCTCTCTCTTTCTAGTTTACATCTTCTCTTTCTTTTTCTTAATGGAATGTATCTTGAGCAGATCTCAAGAACCACAGAACTCATTTTTTCAGGGCAAATGCTCGGAGCCATGTTGTTTAGGATATCTTCCCAGCTTGTTTCATTTAGGACATGGTTTACTTGATCCCATTGTATGTTTTTGTTATTGAAATTGAATTTTGTGAAGAGACCTTCATGACTGCTCACATTTTGCTGGTCAGGAGCCCTGTGCATACATGTCTGTACCTCTATTATGTTGTGATCTGAGTGTATTGTCTTTGATACAGTTATATTACGTATCAGATCATCATTGTTAGTGAAGATGAGGTCCAGCGTATTTTCTAGTCTTGTAGGCTCTACTATTTGCTGGTTTAAGGTGAATTTGTTGCAGAGATTTAATAGTTCGTGTGTGTGTGAATTTTCATCTGAGCTGCCTCCTGGGGTGATCTCTGCTAAAACATTGTTTGCTATACTCCTCCATTTTAGGTGTCTCAAGTTGAAATCTCCCAGTAGTAAGATGTTTGGGGCAGGAGTTGGGAGATTTTCCAGACAGTGGTCAATTTTCTCAAGCTGCTCCTGGAATTGCTGGGAAGTTGCATCTGGAGGCTTGTATACTACCACAATGACAAGGTTTTGGTTTTCGATCTTTACCGCCAAAACTTCAACTACATCATTTGAGGTGTTTAGTAGTTCTGTGCAAATGAGCGACTCTGTGACATACAGGCGAACCCCATATACCCCCTTGTTGCCTGTTTAGTCTGTCGCATCGGAATAGGTTATAACCTGGGATCCATATTTCGTTGTCATAATGATCCTTTATGTGGGTCTCTGTGAATGCTGCAAACATTGCATTTGACTCCGTGAGCAGTCCCTTGATGTAAGGAATTTTGTTGTTTTTTGACGGCTTTAGACCCTGTATGTTTGCAAAAACAAATGTCGTTATATTGGTGGAATTTATGGGGGGTTTCATTTGCTGGCTCCAATATCTGTTGTTCTGGAGAAGAGGCCAATGTCCGTGCCTCTGCTCCAGAAGTGTTTTCAGTTGGTGCAGGATTATTAACATTTCTTGCCAGTCTTTTTTTTTCCCTCCTAGCCCTAAAAAACCTCTGTAACTGGAGAGGTTGTGGCTCCCCTCTTTTGTTTCCCATAGTCTGGCTGGTCTGTGTCTTCTGGTCCCCTTTAGGTGGTGATGTGCCTGGCAGTATGCATTGTAGCATTTTCTTTCATGGATTGATGAGTGACACATTTCTAGGTGAAATAAGTTACAAGAAGGAAAGTTGCACTCTCCTGTTGTCATGTGGGTGCGGCATTTTTTGGGATGGTCAAAGGTACATGTCCCACCTGTTTTACCAGATACACCATGCCTGCAGATACCCAAGGCATAGTATTTACAAATATTGTAATTCTGTTTGTTAGGATTTACTGTAGCTGCGTTCCCTGGTGATGCATTTATTTTTCCTGTTTCCTTTCTATCTTTCACCCCTGTATGGACATCAGTGCTTCCACCAGGTTTTGCTGGTAGTGTGTCGACACTGTTCCCTGAGGCATTATCTCCTTTTGATCCATCTCCAGCAGTATCTCTATTTTGTACCTCTGTGAAAAACGTCTTCAAACTGAATAACGTTGTCTTTACTGTCCTCCTGGACAACACTATCACCAGGGCACTGTCCTCCAGGACAACACTAGCACCCTCAGCACTCTCCTCCAGGACAACACTAGCACCCTCAACACTGTCCTCCAGGACAACAGTAGCACTCTCAGGAGCACTGTCCTCCAGGACAACACTAGCACGCTCAGGAGCACTGTCCTCCAGGACAACACTAGCACTCTCAGGAGCACTGTCCTCCAGGACAACACTAGCACTCTCAGAAGCACTGTCCTCCAGGACAACACTAGCACCCACAGCACTATCTTCCAGAACAACACTAGCACCCTCCTCCAGGATAACACTAGCACTCTCAGGAGCACTGTCCTCCAGGACAACACTAGCACTCTCAGGAGTCGCTGTTCTCCAGGACAACACTAGCACCCTCAGCACTGTCCTCCAGGACAACACTAGCACCCTCAGCACTGTCCTCCAGGACAACACTAGCACCCTCAGCACTGTCCTCCAGGACAACACTAGCACCCTCAGCACTGTCCTCCAGGACAACACTAGCACCCTCAGCACTGTCCTCCAGGACAACACTAGCACTCTCAGGAGTCGCTGTTCTCCAGAACAACACTAGCACCCTCAGCACTGTCCTCAAGAACAACACTAGCACACTCAGCACTGTCCTCCAGGACAACACTAGCACCCTCAGGACGACTGTCCTCCAGGACAACACCAGCACCCTCAGCACTGTCCTCCAGGACAACACTAGCACCCTCAGGAGCACCGTCCTCCAGGACTACACTAGCACTGTCCTCCAGGACAACACTAGCACTGTTCTGCAGGACAACACTAGCACCCTCAGGAGCACTGTCCTCCAGGACAACACTAGCACCCTCAGGAGCACTGTCCTCCAGGACAACACTAGCACCCTCAGCACTGTCCTCCAGGACAACACTAGCACCCTCAGCACTGTCCTCCAGGACAACACTAGCACCCTCAGCACTGTCCTCCAGGACAACACTAGCACCCTCAGCACTGTCCTCCAGGACAACACTAGCACCCTCAGCACTGTCCTCCAGGACAACACTAGCACCCTCAGCACTGTCCTCCAGGACAACACTAGCACCCTCAGCACTGTCCTCCAGGACAACACTAGCACCCTCAGCACTGTCCTCCAGGACACACTAGCACCCTCCAGGACTGTCCTCCAGGACAACTAGCACCCTCAGCACTGTCCTCCAGGACACACTGTCCTCCAGGACAACACTAGCAGGACCACTAGCACCCTCAGCACTGTCCTCCTGGACAACACTAGCACCCTCAGCACTGTCCTCCAGGACAACACTAGCACCCTCAGCACTGTCCTCCAGGACAACACTAGCACCCTCAGCACTGTCCTCCAGGACAGCACTAGCACCCTCAGGAGCACTGTCCTCCAGGACAACACTAGCACCCTCAGCACTGTTCTCCAGGACAACTAGCACCCTCACTAGGACACACTAGCACCCTCAGCACTGTCCTCCAGGACAACACTAGCACCCTCAGCACTGTCCTCCAGGACAACACTAGCACCCTCCAGGACACTGTCCTCCAGGACTACACTTGCACCCTCAGCACTGTCCTCCAGGACAACACTAGCACCCTCAGCACTGTCCTCCAGGACTAGCACCCTCAGCACTGTCCTCCAGGACAACACTAGCACCCTCAGCACTGTCCTCCAGGACTCTCAGGAGCACTGTCCCAGGACAACACTAGCAGGACACTGTCCTCCAGGACAACACTAGCACCCTCAGGTCCTCCAGGAGCACTGTCCTCCAGGACAACACTAGCACCCTCAGGAGCACTGTCCTCCAGGACAACACTAGCACCCTCAGGAGCACTGTCCTCCAGGACAACACTAGCACCCTCAGGTGCACTGTTCTCCAGGACAACACTATCACCCTCACGAGCACTGTCTTCTAAGACATCACTAGAACACTCTGGAGTACTGTCCTCCAGGACAACACTAGCACCCTCTGCACTGTCCTCCAGAACAACACTAGCACCTTCAGGAGCACTGTTCTCCAGGACAACACTAGCACCCTCAGGTGCACTGTCCTCCAGAACAACACTAGCACCTTCAGGTGCACTGTTCTCCAGGACAACACTAGTACCCTCAGGTGCACTGTCCTCCAGAACAACACTAGCACCTTCAGGAGCACTGTTCTCCAGGTCAACACTAGCACCCTCAGCACTGTCCTCCAAGACTACACTAGCACTCTCAGCATTGTTCTCCAGGACAATACTAGTATCCTCAGGAGCACTGATCTCAAGGACAACACTAGCACCCTCAGCACTGTCCTCCAGGACAACACTAGCACCCTCAGCACTGTCCTCCAGGACAACACTAGCACCCTCAGGAGCACTGTAGTCCAGGACAACACTAGCACCCTCAGCACTGTCCTCCAGGACAACACTAGCACTCTCAGCACTGTTCTCAAGGACAACACTAGCACCCTCAGGAGCACTCTCCTCCAGGACAACACTAGCACCCTCAGCACTGTCCTCCAGGACAACACTAGCACCCTCAGCACTGTCCTCCAGAACAACACTAGCACCCTCAGGAGCACTGTCCTCCAGGACAACACTAGCACCCTCAGGACCACTGTCCTCCAGGACAACACTAGCACCCACAGCACTATCTTCCAGAACAACACTAGCACCCTCAGGAGCACTGTCCTCCAGGATAACATTAGCACTCTCAGGAGCACTGTCCTCCAGGACAACACTAGCACTCTCAGGAGTCGCTGTTCTCCAGAACAACACTAGCACCCTCAGCACTGTCCTCAAGAACAACACTAGCACACTCAGCACTGTCCTCCAGGACAACACTAGCACCCTCAGGACAACACTAGCACCCTCAGCACTGTCCTCCAGGACAACACTAGCACCCTCAGGTGCACTGTCCTCCAGGACAACACTAGCACCCTCAGGTGCACTGTCCTCCAGGACAACACTAGCACCCTCAGCACTGTCCTCCAGGACAACACTAGCACCCTCAGGTGCACTGTCCTCCAGGACAACACTAGCACCCTCAGGTGCACTGTCCTCCAGGACAACACTAGCACCCTCAGGTGCACTGTCCTCCAGGACAACACTAGCACCCTCAGGTGCACTGTCCTCCAGGACAACACTAGCACCCTCAGGTGCACTGTCCTCCAGGACAACACTAGCACCCTCTGGTGCACTGTTCTCCAGGACAACACTAGCACCCTCAGGTGCACTGTCCTCCAGGACAACACTAGCACCCTCAGGTGCACTGTCCTCCAGGACAACACTAGCACCCTCAGGTGCACTGTCCTCCAGGACAACACTAGCACCCTCAGCACTGTCTCCAGGACAACACTGTCCTCCAGGACAACACTAGCACCCTCAGGTGCACTGTCCTCCAGGACAACACTAGCACCCTCAGGTGCACTGTCCTCCAGGACAACACTAGCACCCTCAGGTGCACTGTCCTCCAGGACAACACTAGCACCCTCAGCACTGTCCTCCAGGACAACACTAGCACCCTCAGGTGCACTGTCCTCCAGGACCACTAGCACCCTCAGCACTGTCCTCCAGGACAACACTAGCACTGTCCTCCAGGTAGCACCCTCAGCACTGTCCTCCAGGACAACACTAGCACCCTCAGGTGCACTGTCCTCCAGGACAACACTAGCACCCTCAGGTGCACTGTCCTCCAGGACAACACTAGCACCCTCAGGTGCACTGTCCTCCAGGACAACACTAGCACCCTCAGGTGCACTGTCCTCCAGGACAACACTAGCACCCTCAGGTGCACTGTCCTCCAGGACAACACTAGCACCCTCAGGTGCACTGTCCTCCAGGACAACACTAGCACCCTCAGGTGCACTGTCCTCCAGGACAACACTAGCACCCTCAGGTGCACTGTCCTCCAGGACAACACTAGCACCCTCAGCACTGTCCTCCAGGACAACACTAGCACCCTCAGGTGCACTGTCCTCCAGGACAACACTAGCACCCTCAGGTGCACTGTCCTCCAGGACAACACTAGCACCCTCAGCACTGTTCTCCAGGACAACACTAGTACCCTCAGGTGCACTGTCCTCCAGAACAACACTAGCACCTTCAGGAGCACTGTTCTCCAGGACAACACTAACACCCTCAGGTGCACTGTCCTCCAGAACAACACTAGTACCCTCAGGTGCACTGTCCTCCAGGACAACACTAGTACCCTCAGGTGCACTGTCCTCCAGAACAACACTAGCACCCTCAGGTGCACTGTCCTCCAGGACAACACTAGCACCCTCAGGTGCACTGTCCTCCAGAACAACACTAGCACCCTCAGCACTGTCCTCCAGGACAACACTAGCACCAACACTCTGGTGCACTGTCCTCCAGGACAACACTAGCACCCTCAGGTGCACTGTCCTCCAGGACAACACTAGCACCCTCAGGTGCACTGTCCTCCAGGACAACACTAGCACCCTCAGGTGCACTGTCCTCCAGGACAACACTAGCACCCTCAGGTGCACTGTCCTCCAGGACAACACTAGCACCCTCTGGTGCACTGTTCTCCAGGTCAACACTAGCACCCTCAGGTGCACTGTCCTCCAGGACAACACTAGCACCCTCAGGTGCACTGTCCTCCAGGACAACACTAGCACCCTCAGGTGCACTGTCCTCCAGAACAACACTAGTACCCTCAGGTGCACTGTCCTCCAGAACAACACTAGTACCCTCAGCACTGTCCTCCAGGACAACACTAGCACCCTCTGGACAACACTAGCACCCTCAGCACTGTCCTCCAGGACAACACTAGCACCCTCAGGTGCACTGTTCTCCAGGACAACACTAGCACCCTCAGGTGCACTGTCCTCCAGGACAACACTAGCACCCTCAGGTGCACTGTCCTCCAGGACAACACTAGCACCCTCAGGTGCACTGTCCTCCAGGACAACACTAGCACCCTCTGGTGCACTGTCTCCAGGACAACACTAGCACCCTCAGGTGCACTGTCCTCCAGGACAACACTAGCACCCTCAGGTGCACTGTCCTCCAGGACAACACTAGCACCCTCAGGTGCACTGTCCTCCAGGACAACACTAGTACCCTCAGGTGCACTGTCCTCCAGGACAACACTAGTACCCTCAGGTGCACTGTCCTCCAGGACAACACTAGCACCCTCAGGTGCACTGTCCTCCAGGACAACACTAGCACCCTCAGGTGCACTGTCCTCCAGGACAACACTAGCACCCTCAGGTGCACTGTCCTCCAGGACAACACTAGCACCCTCAGGTGCACTGTCCTCCAGGACAACACTAGCACCCTCTGGTGCACTGTTCTCCAGGTCAACACTAGCACCCTCAGGTGCACTGTCCTCCAGGACAACACTAGCACCCTCTGGTGCACTGTCCTCCAGGACAACACTAGCACCCTCAGGTGCACTGTCCTCCAGGACAACACTAGCACCCTCTGGTGCACTGTCCTCCAGGACAACACTAGCACCCTCAGGTGCACTGTCCTCCAGGACAACACTAGCACCCTCTGGTGCACTGTCCTCCAGGACAACACTAGCACCCTCTGGTGCACTGTCCTCCAGGACAACACTAGCACCCTCTGGTGCACTGTCCTCCAGGACAACACTAGCACCCTCAGGTGCACTGTCCTCCAGGACAACACTAGCACCCTCTGGTGCACTGTCCTCCAGGACAACACTAGCACCCTCAGGTGCACTGTCCTCCAGGACAACACTAGCACCCTCTGGTGCACTGTCCTCCAGGACAACACTAGCACCCTCTGGTGCACTGTCCTCAAGGACAACACTAGCACCCTCAGGTGCACTGTCCTCCAGGACAACACTAGCACCCTCAGGTGCACTGTCCTCCAGGACAACACTAGCACCCTCAGGTGCACTGTCCTCCAGGACAACACTAGCACCCTCTGGTGCACTGTCCTCCAGGACAACACTAGCACCCTCAGGTGCACTGTCCTCCAGGACAACACTAGCACCCTCTGGAGCACTGTCCTCCAGGACAACACTAGCACCCTCTGGTGCACTGTCCTCCAGGACAACACTAGCACCCTCTGGTGCACTGTCCTCCAGGACAACACTAGCACCCTCTGGTGCACTGTCCTCCAGGACAACACTAGCACTGTCCTCTGGTGCACTGTCCTCCAGGACAACACTAGCACCCTCAGGTGCACTGTCCTCCAGGACAACACTAGCACCCTCAGGTGCACTGTCCTCCAGGACAACACTAGCACCCTCAGGTGCACTGTCCTCCAGGACAACACTAGCACCCTCAGGTGCACTGTCCTCCAGGACAACACTAGCACCCTCTGGTGCACTGTCCTCCAGGACAACACTAGCACCCTCAGGTGCACTGTCCTCCAGGACAACACTAGCACCCTCTGGTGCACTGTCCTCCAGGACAACACTAGCACCCTCTGGTGCACTGTCCTCCAGGACAACACTAGCACCTCTGCACTGTCCTCCAGGACAACACTAGCACCCTCAGGTGCACTGCACCTCCAGGACAACACTAGCACCCTCAGGTGCACTGTCCTCCAGGACAACACTAGCACCCTCAGCACTGTCCTCCAGGACAACACTAGCACCCTCTGGTGCACTGTCCTCCAGGACAACACTAGCACCCTCTGGTGCACTGTCCTCCAGGACAACACTAGCACCCTCAGGTGCACTGTCCTCCAGGACAACACTAGCACCCTCTGGTGCACTGTTCTCCAGGTCAACACTAGCACCCTCAGGTGCACTGTCCTCCAGGACAACACTAGCACCCTCAGGTGCACTGTCCTCCAGGACAACACTAGCACCTCTCAGGTGCACTGTCCTCCAGGACAACACTAGCATCCTCTGGTGCACTGTCCTCCAGGACAACACTAGCACCCTCAGGTGCACTGTCCTCCAGGACAACACTAGCACCCTCAGGGTGTCACCAGGACAACACTAGCATCCTCTGGTGCCTCCTCCAGGACAACACTAGCACCCTCAGGTGCACTGTCCTCCAGGACAACACTAGCACCCTCAGGTGCACTGTCCTCCAGGACAACACTAGCACCCTCAGGTGCACTGTCCTCCAGGACAACACTAGCACCCTCAGGTGCACTGTCCTCCAGGACAACACTAGCACCCTCAGGTGCACTGTCCTCCAGGACAACACTAGCACCCTCAGGTGCACTGTCCTCCACGACAACACTAGCACCCTCTGGTGCACTGTACTCCAGGACAACACTAGTACTCTCAGGTGCACTGTTCTCCAGGACAACACTAGTACCCTCTGGTGCACTGTCCTCCAGGACAACACTAGCACCCTCAGGAGCACTGTCCTCCAGGACAACACTAGCAACCTCTCGTGCACTGTCCTCCAGGACAACACTAGCACCCTCAGGAGCACTCTCCTCCAGGACAACACTAGCAACCTCTGGTGCACTGTCCTGCAGGACAACACTAGTACCCTCAGGTGCACTGTCCTCCAGGTTAACACTAGTACCCTCAGGTGCACTGTCCTCCAGGACAACACTAGTACCCTCAGGTGCACTATTCTCCTGGACAACACTAGCACCCTCTGGTGCACTGTCCTCCAGGACAACACTAGCACCTCTGGTGCACTGTCCTCCAGGACAACACTAGCACCCTCAGGTGCACTGTCCTCCAGGACAACACTAGCACCCTCAGGTGCACTGTCCTCCAGGACAACACTAGCACCTCTCCAGGTGCACTGTCCTCCAGGACAACACTAGCACCCTCAGGTGCACTGTCCTCCAGGACAACACTAGCACCCTCTGGTGCACTGTCCTCCAGGACAACACTAGAACCCTCAGGTGCACTGTACTCCAGGACAACACTAGCACCCTGGTGCACTGTCCTCCAGGACAACACTAGCACCCTCTGGTGCACTGTCCTCCAGGACAACACTAGCACCCTCAGGTGCACTGTCCTCCAGGACAAGCACTAGCACTGTCCTCCAGGTGCACTGTGTCCTCCAGGACAACACTAGCACCCTCTGGTGCACTGTCCTCCAGGACAACACTAGTACCCTCAGGTGCACTGTCCTCAAGGACAACACTAGCACCCTCAGGTGCACTGTCCTCCAGGACAACACTAGCACCCTCAGGTGCACTGTCCTCCAGGACAACACTAGCACCCTCAGGTGCACTGTCCTCCAGGACAACACTAGCACCCTCAGGTGCACTGTCCTCCAGGACAACTCTAGCGCGCTCGGGTGCACTGTCCTCCAGGACAACACTAGCACCCTCTGGTGCACTGTCCTCCAGGACAACACTAGCACCCTCTGGTGCACTGTCCTCCAGGACAACACTAGCACCCTCTGGTGCACTGTCCTCCAGGACAACACTAGCACCCTCAGGTGCACTGTCCTCCAGGACAACACTAGCACCCTCTGGTGCACTGTCCTCCAGGACAACACTAGCACCCTCAGGTGCACTGTCCTCCAGGACAACACTAGCACCCTCTGGTGCACTGTCCTCCAGGACAACACTAGCACCCTCAGGTGCACTGTCCTCCAGGACAACACTAGCACCCTCTGGTAGCACCCTCAGCACTGTCCTCCAGGACAACACTAGCATCCTCTAGTGCACTGTCCTCCAGGACAACACTAGCACCCTCTGGTGCACTGTCCTCCAGGACAACACTAGCACCCTCTGGTGCACTGTCCTCCAGGACAACACTAGCATCCTCTAGTGCACTGTCCTCCAGGACAACACTAGCACCCTCTGGTGCACTGTCCTCCAGGACAACACTAGCACCCTCTGGTGCACTGTCCTCCAGGACAACACTAGCACCCTCTGGTGCACTGTCCTCCAGGACAACACTAGCACCCTCAGGTGCACTGTCCTCCAGGACAACACTAGCACCCTCAGGTGCACTGTCCTCCAGGACAACACTAGCACCCTCAGGTGCACTGTCCTCCAGGACAACACTAGCACCCTCAGGTGCACTGTCCTCCAGGACAACACTAGCACCCTCTGGTGCACTGTCCTCCAGGACAACACTAGCACCTCTCAGGTGCACTGTCCTCCAGGACAACACTAGCACCCTCTGGTGCACTGTCCTCCAGGACAACACTAGCACCCTCAGGTGCACTGTCCTCCAGGACAACACTAGCACCTCTGGTGCACTGTCCTCCAGGACAACACTAGCACCCTCTGGTGCACTGTCCTCCAGGACAACACTAGCACCCTCAGCACTGTCTCCAGGACAACACTAGCACTGGACACACTAGCACCCTCCAGGACAACACTAGCACCCTCTGGTGCACTGTCCTCCAGGACAACACTAGCACCCTCAGGTGCACTGTCCTCCAGGACAACACTAGCACCCTCAGCACTGTCCTCCAGGACAACACTAGCACCCTGCACTGTCCTCCAGGACAACACTAGCACCCTCAGCACTGTCCTCCAGGACAACACTAGCACCTCTCAGGTGCACTGTCCTCCAGGACAACACTAGCACCCTCAGCACTGTCCTCCAGGACAACACTAGCACCCTCAGGTGCACTGTCCTCCAGGACAACACTAGCACCCTCTGGTGCACTGTCCTCCAGGACAACACTAGCACCTCTGGTGCACTGTCCTCCAGGACAACACTAGCACCCTCTGGTGCACTGCCTCCAGGACAGGACAACACTAGCACCCTCAGGTGCACTGTCCTCCAGGACAACACTAGCACCCTCTGGTGCACTGTGTCCTCCAGGACAACACTAGCACCCTCAGGTGCACTGTCCTCCAGGACAACACTAGCACCCTCAGCACTGTCCTCCAGGACAACACTAGCACCCTCAGGTGCACTGTCCTCCAGGACAACACTAGCACCCTCAGGTGCACTGTCCTCCAGGACAACACTAGCACCCTCAGGTGCACTGTCCTCCAGGACAACACTAGCACCCTCTGGTGCACTGTCCTCCAGGACAACACTAGCACTGTCCTCTGGTGCACTGTCCTCCAGGACAACACTAGCACCTCTGGTGCACTGCACTGTCCTCCAGGACAACACTAGCTGTCCTCCAGGACAACACTAGCACCCTCAGCACTGTCCTCCAGGACAACACTAGCACCCTCAGGTGCACTGTCCTCCAGGACAACACTAGCACCCTCAGCACTGTCCTCCAGGACAACACTAGCACCCTCTGGTGCACTGTCCTCCAGGACAACACTAGCACCCTCAGGCACTGTCAGGACTGCACCCTCACTGTCCTCCTCCAGGACAACACTAGCACCCTCAGGTGCACTGTCCTCCAGGACAACACTAGCACCCTCAGGTGCACTGTCCTCCAGGACAACACTAGCACCCTCAGCACTGTCCTCCAGGACAACACTAGCACCCTCAGGTGCACTGTCCTCCAGGACAACACTAGCACCCTCAGGTGCACTGTCCTCCAGGACAACACTAGCACCCTCAGCACTGTCCTCCAGGACAACACTAGCACCCTCAGCACTGTCCTCCAGGACAACACTAGCACCCTCAGCACTGCACACTGCACTGTCCTCCAGGACAACACTAGCACCCTCAGGTGCACTGTCCTCCAGGACAACACTAGCACCCTCTGGTGCACTGTCCTCCAGGACAACACTAGCACCCTCTGGTGCACTGTCCTCCAGGACAACACTAGCACCCTCAGGTGCACTGTCCTCCAGGACAACACTAGCACCCTCAGGTGCACTGTCCTCCAGGACAACACTAGCACCCTCAGGTGCACTGTCCTCCAACACTAGGACAGGACACTAGCACCCTCAGCACTGTCCTCCAGGACAACACTAGCACCCTCAGGTGCACTGTCCTCCAGGACAACACTAGCACCCTCAGGTGCACTGTCCTCCAGGACAACACTAGCACCCTCAGGTGCACTGTCCTCCAGGACAACACTAGCACCCTCAGCACTGTCCTCCAGGACAACACTAGCACACTAGCACCCTCAGCACTGTCCTCCAGGACAACACTAGCACCCTCAGCACTGTCCTCCAGGACAACACTAGCACCCTCAGGTGCACTGTCCTCCAGGACAACACTAGCAATTCTTCCGGTTTGACTATTTCCAACGAAACTGTTTTAATCCGCCCGAATCCAGCGAATCCGGTAGAATCCAGCTAGTGGATCACTATCTTTTTCTTAATAAGCACCTTAACAGTAGATCTGTTAATTATTGTAACTGTTTGTTGTAGTTCGTGTTTGAGTGCTTGATAGGGCGCGTAGAGCCCCGTCAGTTAGTGAAACCAGTCAGAGGATAAAGTGTTATCAACGAATCCGTTTGAATCCGGTCGTTGGATGAATCCGGGCAGATCCGGATTAGGCTCACTGGGTGATATTGGACTAGCTCATGAAAAGGATTACTGGAAGAAAATTAAACAGAGTAATATATTTTCAGTTTGATACAGAAAGTATAACTTGCGTGTTTGGGCGCCGGTGGCTTCAATATATGGAGATTACTTGAGGAATAATGATTTTCGTTGTGTATATAGCGACCGCTGCTAACTACAGGTTTACAACACACTATACGTCACTCCATCACAATAAGTACTAACAAGTATACACTGTTTATCATATTTCTACAAAACTGAACACTTTTCGTATTTCCTCGAGATTTTGCACCTTTTCGTATTTCAACAGTAATGTTTTACTCACTGGAATCACTAATTATAAGTCAGGTAGACTAGCAGCCCTGCGGGGGAGGTTCTGACGACTGCTGGCAACTGTTTACATCATGAACCTGCCTCTTTAGGCCTAACACTTCAATTTTAAATTTCACCTTATCCTTTATTATCCATATACTAGGGTACCACTGTGGTACACACTACAACACTATGTATAACGCTATTATCAGGGAGACTGTCTTTCCTCTGACAAAAAGGTTTATTATTATTTTCACTGGCACTCTAGGCCTAAAGTTCCCCTCTGAGAGGGAGTAAAGGAGGTTTTGTGGGCGAGGGGCTTGAACTTCTAGCAAGCGTGCATGAGCGTGTTAGATAGGAGTGAATGACGACGAATGGTTTTTGGGACCTGACGAGCTGTTGGTGAGCAGGGTAATATTTAGTGAAGGGATTCAGGGAAGCCGGTTATTTTTATATATTATTATTATAATCAAGGGGAAGCGCTAAACCCGTAGGATTATACAGCGCTTGGGGGGAATGTGGAAGGCATTCAGGCATAATTCGGTGAACTGGAGCACAGATCCAATTCCCTAAATCAAGAGCCCCTCACCAAGATTATTTTTATATAGCCGGACTTGATTTCTAGAAATGGTAAGTACAATGCATGCACTTTGACGGAGGGGTTTAGGGTTTAGCAGTTTGGAGGGATGTGTAATAGCATGGTATATATATAATTGGGGCTCTGATATTATATTCTATAGGGAGTTTATTATATTATTTCATGTCACTTTTTATATTGTATCTTTATATATGCTTCTAAACTTTGCTAGCTGTAAATAAAGCATTACCACGTGTGTGTGTGTGTGTGTGTACTCACCTAGTTGAGGTTGCGGGGGTCGAGTCCGAGCTCCTGGCCCCGCCTCTTCACTGATCGCTACTAGGTCACTCTCCCTGAGCCGTGAGCTTTATCATACCTCTGCTTAAAGCTATGTATGGATCCTGCCTCCATTACATCGCTTCCCAAACTATTCCACTTACTGACTACTCTGTGGCTGAAGAAATACTTCCTAACATCCCTGTGATTCATCTGTGTCTTCAGCTTCCAACTGTGTCCCCTTGTTACTGTGTCCAATCTCTGGAACATCCTGTCTTTGTCCACCTTGTCAATTCCTCTCAGTATTTTGTATTCAATTCAAATTCAATTCAGTTCAAATTCAAAGTTTATTCTCTATAAGGATTACAATGCTGAGTTTACAGAAATTTGGTTATTGTTTGGTTTACATGTAGTAAAATTGTGATTACAGAGTGTACCACTAGAACACTTAGCATGGCTAGGCATTTCGGGCATACTTAGTTTTATTCTTAATTGTAAAATATTACAAATTATGAGGTAAGTTGGTCTTATGGCTAAGTGACTAAATACTAGTTTATGAGTTTAGCAATGTGAATGCTTTTGTATGTCGTTATCATGTCCCCCCTATCTCTCCTGTCCTCCAGTGTCGTCAGGTTGATTTCCCTTAACCTCTCCTCGTAGGACATACCTCTTAGCTCTGGGACTAGTCTTGTTGCAAACCTTTGCACTTTCTCTAGTTTCTTCACGTGCTTGGCTAGGTGTGGGTTCCAAACTGGTGCCGCATACTCCAATATGGGCCTAACATACACGGTGTACAGGGTCCTGAATGATTCCTTATTAAGATGTCGGAATGCTGTTCTGAGGTTTGCTAGGCGCCCATATGCTGCAGCAGTTATTTGGTTGATGTGCGCTTCAGGAGATGTGCCTGGTGTTATACTCACCCCAAGATCTTTTTCCTTGAGTGAGGTTTGTAGTCTCTGACCCCCTAGACTGTACTCCGTCTGCGGCCTTCTTTGCCCTTCCCCAATCTTCATGACTTTGCACTTGGTGGGATTGAACTCCAGGAGCCAATTGCTGGACCAGGTCTGCAGCCTGTCCAGATCCCTTTGTAGTTCTGCCTGGTCTTCGATCGAGTGAATTCTTCTCATCAACTTCACGTCATCTGCAAACAGGGACACCTCAGAGTCTATTCCTTCCGTCATGTCGTTCACAAATACCAGAAACAGCACTGGTCCTAGGACTGACCCCTGCGGGACCCCGCTAGTCACAGGTGCCCACTCTGACACCTCGCCACGTACCATGACTCACTGCTGTCTTCCTGACAAGTATTCCCTGATCCATTGTAGTGCCTTCCCTGTTATCCCTGCTTGGTCCTCCAGTTTTTGCACCAATCTCTTGTGTGGAACTGTGTCAAACGCCTTCTTGCAGTCCAAGAAAATGCAATCCACCCACCCCTCTCTCTCTTGTCTTACTGCTGTCACCATGTCATAGAACTCCAGTAGGTTTGTGACACAGGATTTCCCGTCCCTGAAACCATGTTGGCTGCTGTTGATGAGATCGTTCCTTTCTAGGTGTTCCACCACTCTTCTCCTGATAATCTTCTCCATGATTTTGCATACTATACATGTCAGTGACACTGGTCTGTAGTTTAATGCTTCATGTCTGTCTCCTTTTTTAAAGATTGGGACTACATTTGCTGTCTTCCATGCCTCAGGCAATCTCCCTGTTTCGATAGATGTATTGAATATTGTTGTTAGGGGTACACATAGCGCCTCTGCTCCCTCTCTCAATACCCATGGGGAGATGTTATCTGGCCCCATTGCCTTTGAGGTATCTAGCTCACTCAGAAGCCTCTTCACTTCTTCCTCGGTTGTGTGCACTGTGTCCAGCACTTGGTGGTGTGCCCCACCTCTCCGTCTTTCTGGAGACCCTTCTGTCTCCTCTGTGAACACTTCTTTGAATCTCTTGTTGAGTTCTTCACATACTTCACGGTCATTTCTTGTTGTCTCTCCTCCTTCCTTCCTTAGCCTGATTACCTGGTCCTTGACTGTTGTTTTCCTCCTGATGTGGCTGTACAACAGTTTCGGGTCAGATTTGGCTTTCGCTGCTATGTGTGTGTTTGTGTGTGTGTGTGTGCACGCACTTGTGTGTATGTATGTATATGTTTGTACGCTCGTGTGCATGTGTGCACGCGCGCGCTCGTGTGGGTGTATGACCCACTTAATATTTGTATTTATAACTCATTACAATTGTGACCAGGTGTGGACGTATCAGTGGTTCATTACTTCGTAATTTGCTCATGACTGTAACCATGTATAGGAGTGAAGCTGATTCATTACCTCTGTAACTTGCCATGATTGTGACCAGATCTACCTGGAGTTCATTACCTTTGTAACTAGTTCAGCTATCATAACTTTGGGGTCCAGTCCCTGGACCCATTATGTACCTCTGTAATCTTTTGACTACCGCCCACAGAATGGGTATGGGGTGCATAATGAAGATATTAAACTAAACTAACTTCTAAACTGCTGTATCTGGGCACCTCTGCAAAAACAGTGATTATGTGTGAAGTGAAAGTGTTGAATGATGATGAAAAGTATTTTCGTTTAGGGGATTTTCTTTCTTTTTGGGTCACCCTGCCTAGGTGGGAGATGGCCAACTTGTTGAAAAAAAAAACAATACACGGTGTACAGGGTTGTGAATGATTCCTTATTAAGATGTCGGATGCGACAGACTGAACAGGCAACAAGGGGGAGAGGGTTGGCCTGTATGTCACAGAGTTGTTCATTTGCACAGAACTACTAAACACTTCAAATGATGTAGTTGAAGTTTTGCGGTAAAGATCGAAAACCAAAACCTTGTCATTGTGGCAGTATACAAGTTTCCACATGCAATGTCCCAGCAATTCCAGGAGCAGCTTGAGAAAATCTCCCAACTCCTGCCCCAAACATCTTACTACTAGAAGATTTCAACCTGAGACACCTAAAATGGAGGAGTATAGCAAACAATGTTTTAGCAGAGATCACCCCGGGAGGCAGCTCTGATGAAAATTCACACACACAAGAACTATTTTTTTTTTTTTTTTTTTTTTTTTTATTCGCCGGTATTCTCCCGGCCCGGGTCTTTTCCAAGTAGTGGTGACCCGGCCTTGGCTCCCTATCTGGGGAGTGTCTCGAGACTTAAGTCTCCCATGGGAGGAGGCACAAGTACCTCCTCATCTTTGGGACCAAGTGTCCCCAGGCCCAGCCACATTCCCCGCCCACACGGGGCTCCTAGGGAGAAGCTAGGCCTCTGGTCTGCCATCTACCCCGCCTCAAAGTGGCTCGTGGGGATGGCAGTCTTATGAGCTGCAGATGATAGCAAGCTCAGGCTTTCATACAAGAACTATTAAATCTCTGCAACAAATTCACCTTAAACTAGCAAATAGTATAGCCTACAAGATTAGAAAATACGCTGGACCTCATCTTCACTAACAATGATGATCGGATACGTAATATAACTGTATAAAAGACAATTCACTCAGATCACAACATAACAGAGGTACAGACATGTATGCACAAGGCTCCAGACCAGCAAAATGTGATCAGTCATGAAGGTCTCTTCACGAAATTCAATTTCAATAACAAAAACGTACAATGGGATCAAGTAAACCATGTCCTAAATGAAACAAACTGGGAAGATATCCTAAACAACATGGATCCGAACATCTGCCTTGAAAAAATGAATTCTGTGGTTCTTGAGATGTGCTCGAGACACATTCCATAAACAAACAGAAAGAGAAGATGTAAACTAGAAAGAGACGTTCCCTATACAGACGAAGGCGAAGAGTCACAGAGCTGCTGAGTGGGGTCAATATATCTGAAATACGAAGAGAAGCACTAGTCAATGAAATTGCAAATATCAGACTTAAGCTGAAGGAATCTTATAGGAGTAAAGAATCACAGGAAGAAATTAAAGTTATAAAGGAAATTGAAAAAACCCAAAATAATTCTTCTCTTATGCCAAATCTAAGGGAAAAACAACATCCAGTATTGGGCCCCTGCTTATGCGGGATGGGACATACACAGATGATAGCCAAGAAATGAGTGAGATACTAAAGTCCCAATATGACTCAGTGTTCAGCGATCCACTACCCACTCTAAGGGTCGACAATCCAAATGAATTCTTTATAAACAAAACCCAAAATTTGGTCATCCCAAAACTCTCGGATATTATTATAACTCCGCAAGATTTTGAAGAGGCAATTAATGACATGCCCATGCACTCAGCCCCAGGCCCATATTGTATTACTACTACAACTTATATTACTACTACTACTACTACCACCACTAGTATTACACCTCACTCTGAGCTTATATATACCCTCTTACCTGGAGTTTACCTGGAGAGAGTTCCGTGGGTCAACGCCCCCGCGGCCCGGTCTGTGACCAGGCCTCCTGGTGGATCAGAGCCTGATCAACAAGGCTGTTGCTGCTGGCTGCACGCAAACCAACGTACGAGCCACAGCCCGGCTGATCAGGAACTGACTTTAGGTGCTTGTCCAGTGCCAGCTTGAAGACTGCCAGGGGTCTGTTGGTAATCCCCCTTATGTGTGCTGGGAGGCAGTTGAACAGTCTCGGGCCCCTGACACTTATTGTATGGTCTCTTAACGTGCTAGTGACACCCCTGCTTTTCATTGGGGGGATGGTGCATCGTCTGCCAAGTCTTTTGCTTTCGTAGTGAGTGATTTTCGTGTGCAAGTTCGGTACTAGTCCCTCTAGGATTTTCCAGGTGTATATAATCATGTATCTCTCCCTCCTGCATTCCAGGGAATACAGGTTTAGGAACCTCAAGCGCTCCCAGTAATTGAGGTGTTTTTTATTTCCGTTATGCGCGCCGTGAAAGTTCTCTGTACATTTTCTAGGTCGGCAATTTCACCTGCCTTGATAGGTGCTGTTAGTGTGCAGCAATACTCCAGCCTAGATAGAACAAGTGACCTGAAGAGTGTCATCATGGGCTTGGCCTCCCTAGTTTTGAAGGTTCTCATTATCCATCCTGTCATTTTTCTAGCAGATGCGATTGATACAATGTTATGGTCCTTGAAGGTGAGATCCTCCAACATGATCACTCCCAGGTCTTTGACGTTGGTGTTTCGCTCTATTTTGTGGCCAGAATTTGTTTTGTACTCTGATGAAGATTTAATTTCCTCATGTTTACCATATCTGAGTAATTGAAATTTCTCATCGTTGAACTTCATATTGTTTTCTGCAGCCCACTGAAAGATTTGGTTGATGTCCGCCTGGAGCCTTGCAGTGTCTGCAATGGAAGACACTGTCATGCAGATTCGGGTGTCATCTGCAAAGGAAGACACGGTGCTGTGGCTGACATCCTTGTCTATGTCGGATATGAGGATGAGGAACAAGATGGGAGCGAGTACTGTGCCTTGTGGAACAGAGCTTTTCACCGTAGCTGCCTCGGACTTTACTCTGTTGACGACTACTCTCTGTGTTCTGTTAGTGAGGAAATTATAGATCCATCGACCGACTTTTCCTGTTATTCCTTTAGCACGCATTTTGTGCGCTATTACGCCATGGTCACACTTGTCGAAGGCTTTTGCAAAGTCTGTATATATTACATCCATGTACTGTTTGTAACGGCTTGACAAAGCTCCTGGAGAGCGAAACTTTGCCACAATAAAATGTCACATTAGTTGCACTTGTGTCCTTTTACTTGATGAAATATTAGAGAGATTATTAAGATTACAAGGGTTTAGTTTATTATCTACTGTAGAATTAAGTATAATTTGGCTTCATCAAAAATAGTGAAATAATTTTTTTTTATTAATGCTAAGACATGAAATATGAAACAAAAATGGCATCAGTAAAATGTTTCACGTATGAAAGCTAAAACTGAGAACGTTAGTCCTGTAATTATTCAGTGTGGCTTCTAGCTTGTTATGATTATTATTATAATCCAGAGGGAGCACTAAACCCATAGGATTATGCAGCGCCTGTGGGGAGGACGTGGAAGGTATTCAGGCTTAATTCAGAGAACTGGAGCACAGATTCAATTCCTTAGATCAAGAGCCCCTCACCAGCATCAAGGAACCTTTCTGGAGGGGAGCTTGTCATGATAAACCTAACAGTAAGCTGAAATACACAAAAAATAACATGGCTGTTATTTATTTTCCTGCAAGGTAAATTTTGTTACATTTATCTACAAATTTAAAATTCATAGTAGTAGTATTTTTAATAAGCTTTATGAATAAATAAGCAAGGATTAATTTCTATTTGTGTACGAATACTGCAGATTGTTCCTTGATAGATAAATTTGCTATATATCTTATTTCAGAGACTGATAAATTCTAATTTTTACTATGTAGCCCGTAATGCTATGCATATAAGTGGCTTTGGCATGCTGCTCTTACCTGTATTTTTTTGTACCTCTGTATGTATGCTAAAATTACTAAATATATAATGGAATACCCATTACCCAGTGACCTCTTCCAGGGGGGCTCCTTGGCGTGGTGAAGAGGCTCTTGGTCTGAGGAATTAGACCTGCCGGTCTCCTTCCTCAGACCGAACTTAATTACCCCCCAATCCCCCCATCCCTATCCCATCCTCCCCTTTTCCCTTTCCTCCTCCTCCTCCCCACCCCTCCCTTTTGCCCTTCCTCTTTTTGGCCTTTGGGATTTTTCCCACAGGCGCGCTAGTTCCTAGGTAGGGGAAAGGGTACCGGGGTCCATTCCATTCCGTTGAGGTTCTTGGCGGTGGCGTAGTTTGCCGTGGAATCTGGATCACCTGGCGATGTCCCAATCCCTCTCCGGTATCCCAGAGAGTGGCTTTGGGTGTCTTTCGGGCGACGGCTGTATCTTTGGAAGCCACCTTTCGGATTCCGGGGGTGGTGGCCGAAGGAGGTATGCTTTGTGGTGGATATCTGGCCGCCCTCTCTTTTGTCCACAAAGGTAGCTCAGCAGATGTGAGGTTGCTATCCCGGATTGCTGGTTTACTGGCATGATGGGTAGGGTATGGCACGGGTTCCATGCTGCATCTACGCTACTTGCGGTGCTGAGGTCCTCTTGGGCGCGGAGGGAGATTTCTGGCCCTTTTATCCCTCCTAGGAACTATCCTCCCTGGTCCCCCATTTTTTTATTCTTTTCTTTTATTTTTATTTTCTTTTCTTCTTTCTTTTTTTTTTCTTAAAAACAAAAAGAAAGAAGTAACCTAACCATGGAGAACCCAATCCATGAACCTACTACCCCCCGGGCCCCTTCTTGATACCGCACCCCATTCTGACCCTGCCTCTTTTTTTGACCACTCTTCGGACACTCCTGATGCCCCTGTACCTCTTGCTGGTGCTGTTTCCTCACCTGCTTCAGGTACCGAGGTTTCAACTAACTCCTTCGATTTGTCTGACCTCCGCTCTCCTTTGACTATGCTTCCGGCCTCTCCCTCTATGGTGCGGCAATTTTCGAATCGCCAGCCCGTTTCACGTCGGACCAACTCCGGTCCCACTCCTAAACGCCAACGACAATCTCCTGATGATGTTACTTCACCACCTTCCCATTCTACTCAGGAAAAGACCGACACGTCATGCACTCCCTCTCCATGCTCAGTTTCGGACCACACAGTGGACTAAATTCTTTACTTTAAGACCGACTTCTTCTACTGCCTATCTTTCCGACCATAGTATTGGCAAAGCGCTAATATGCCATGTTGGTAGAGATATTTCATTTGATGCTCTCAAGAGCAGTACGCACATTGTCACTGTCCAGAAGGCTACCCAAGCTCATGATCTTTCTCTCCTTTCACATATCGATACTGTTCCTATCACTATTGAAGAAATCATTCTCCCAATTCTTGTAGTTGTATTGTCATTCTGCCCCATACCATAGTCCAACAGAATTTCCAGACATGTGGCAATGACATTCTTGAACAGCTGGAACTCCAGGATCTCCCAATACTCAAAATAGACACTTATGTCCTTCCTACCCGCAGGCGGAGACGATACCCTTGCAATGTGGCTCGATTAACTTTCGACAGCCGTGAACTCCCGTCCTCTGTTTATGTCGCAGGACATCGGTTACAAGTTCGAAAGGTGATCCCTACACCGCAACAGTGCAGAAATTGTTGGCGTTTTGGTCACCCAGCAAAATATTGCAGATCTATAGCTGAATGCCCAGTCTGTGGTGCCGATGACCATTCTAATACGTCTTGCAGTCGACCTCCCTCTTGCCTTAATTGTCATGAGGCTCACCTTTCGTACTCTCGCCATTGCCAGGTCTACTTAAATGAGCGTGAAATCCGTTGCCTCAAAGAGGCAGAAGGTCTCCCTTATGCTATGGCAGTTTCTCATCTCCGCCTCCAAGGGAGACTACCCCGTGTTTCTTATTCTCGTGTTTCAAAACGTCCCCCCACTTCTGGGGTCCCATCTTCTGCAGCCTCTGTGGTTACCCTTCCCATAGTCACTCCTGTATCTAATTCGTTTGCTGTCCTGGGCTCTGACGTCCCTACTTAAACTCCTCAGTCAGTTCTCACATCTTCGTCTTCTCCCAAACAAGCCCTGGTATTGACAAGACCTCATACGACACCTTCTACCAATCGCCCCTCTACTTCTCAGAAGTCCAAAAAATCCTCATTGCTCAAATCTTCTTTGTCCCCCCTCCCTCCCTTCTTCCACCTCCACATTTTACCTTTCCAGTCTCTGTGCCTGGTTCTTCCCCTCTCACTGGCTCTATTACAAGTGTGGAGGTTCACCCTCCTTCTCGTACTGTGCCTTCCTCCCCTGTCCCCTTCCAAGTTTCTCCCTCTTCTGCCACCTCCCAGGTTTCTGCCTCTTCTGTCCCCTCCCACACCTCTTCTCCAGTTCCGTACACTCTTTCGTCCCATCCTACTTTGGTACAGTCCATTGCTGTCCCAATCTTTACCCACCCTCCTCCTTCTATCTCCAACATTGTCTCCCATACAACATCTTTGAATTCAGAAACACTTGAAGCTATTTCAGAATATATTGCAGAGACTAAACCTTCAATGGACACTGATCCACCTTCTGTTCCTTCTCTTCCCTCTCCTCCATCTCCACAACTCCATTCTTCGCAACACTCCGTTTCTTCGCTGCTTGAACGTTTTCCGATGCCACCACATGTAGACTTTTCTAACCTCTCTAGTCCATAGGTGCCCTTCCATACAGATTCCTGGTATTTTCGTCATTGCCGGTCATGGCCTATTTACAGTGGAATATCCACAGCCTCAGGGGTAATCGGGGTGAGCTTCAGATGTTGCTTTCCAGGTTTTCCCCTGTTGGTGTTTGCTTACAAGAACCAAAATTACACTCAGCTGTTTCCCAGCATATCTCAGGCTATAATTTATTGTATTCTTCGGATTCTTTTTCAGATGGGACCTTTAATGAAAATGCATTTCTTCTACGCAATGATATTCCACATACCGTCAACTATTTGTTCATACCTCGCTGCATTACACTGCGGCCCGTATCCACTTGAATAAGTGGTTTACAATATGTTCTTTGTATCTTTCTCGTTTTTGGGCATTATCTATCCCAGATTTTGCCTTTCTTGTTTCATCCTTATTTCCACCACTTCTGTTACTTGGCGATTTTAATGCCCACCATTTCCTCTGGGGGGGGGTCTCATTGTGACTCACGTGGCATTCAGTTGGAGGCTTTTCTCGCTTCTCAACCCCTCCATGTTTTAAATACGCATACTCCCACCCATTTTGATCCTTGTACTCATACTCTCTCTTGCATCGATCTCTCGGTCTGCTCTTCCTCCACTGCACTAGACTTCACCTGGTCTGTTCTACCGGACTTACATGACAGCGATCATTTTCCAATCATTCTTACTTCTCCTTCATATTCACCACCTTTCCGTAGCCCTCGCTGGCAATTTGATCGGGCAAATTGGGACCTTTACTCACAACTCACTGCTTTTAGTGAGGTTCCTTCTTCATCCTCCATTGATGAGCTCCTACACCTCTTCTCGACGTCAGTTTTAACCGCAGCTTTTCATTCTATACCCCAAACCTCAGGCAGGCATTCTCAGAAGTGCGTGCATTGGTGGTCTCCTGCTTGTGCTCGTGCAGTACGTTTGAAACGGGCTGCATGGGGCAGGTACAGGTACAATAGAACCAATAAGAGACTTCTTGATTTTAAGCAGAAGAGTGCGATCGCTCGCCGTGTCATCCGTGACGCTAAACGCACTTGCTGGCGAGATTGTTTCCACTATCACCTCTGCTTCCTCTATGAGTGCAGTCTGGAAAAAAGTGAGGAAATTGAGTGGTAAATACTCTCCTGACCCGGCTCCTGTTCTATGGGTCACCAGTGTTGATTTAGCAAACCCTCTTGACATTGCCATTGAAATTTGCAATCATCTGGTCCGTATTTTTCGGGGGCTCCATCTATGCCCCTCGTTTCTTTCCTCAAAGTCTGCCAGAGAGTTAGCACCCTTGGACTTTTCTTCTCTCAGAGAAGAACAGTATAATGTGCCTTTTACACTTCAGGAACTGGAGGCAACACTCTCAGCTTGCCGATCATCGGCAGCTGGGCCTGACGACATTCATATTCGGATGTTACAACATTTACATCAGTCAGCCCTTACAGTCCTCTTACACCTCTTCAATCTTATTTGGTCAAAAGGAGTTCTTCCCCAGCTGTGGAAATCTGCAATTGTTCTCCCTTTCCGCAAGCCAGGTACTACGGGACGTGATGCCTCCCACTATCATCCCATTGCTCTTACTAGTGCAGTATGCAAAGTGATGGTACGTCTGGTAAATCGACGTTTAATGTTGTATTTAGGGACACACAACAGTCTCTCCACTAGTCATTATGGCTTTCGTAAGGGCCGTTCTACCATAGACCCCTTACTACGCTTGGATAAATATGTTCGTAATGCCTTTGCAAATAACCACTCAGTTATTGCCATATTTTTTGACCTTGAGAAGGTATATGACACAACTTGGAGGTATAATATTTAGCCCACTCCTTAGGCCTCCGAGGCAATCTACCATCCTTCCTTAAGAACTTTTTAACTGACAGACATTTCCGTGTTCGGGTTAATAATGTGCTCTCCCCAGACTTTATCCAAGCTGAAGGTGTCCCCCAGGGATGTGTTCTGAACACAACACTTTTTCTCCTTGCTATAAATGATTTGGCCTCTGTTCTTCCATCCAATATTTGGTCAACACTCTATGTTGATGACTTCGCTATTGCATGTGCAGGCGCTGACTGTCACCTCATTACAGTTTCTCTCCAAGATGAGGTCGACCGTGTTTCCAATTGGGCCACCACGCATGGGTTTAAATTTTCCAGTACCAAAACTCACCAAATTACTTTCACTAGACGCTCTGTCATCTCCGATCATCCTTTGTACCTCTATGGCTCCCGTATCCCTGAACGTGATACAGTCAGGTTTCTAGGCCTTCTCTTTGATCGTAGGTTATCCTGGAAACCTCACATTACCTCTCTGAAGGCAACTTGTCACAGCCGGCTGAACCTTCTTAAAACCCTTGCTCATCTTTCATGGGTAGCTGATCGTCGAACTCTCCTTCGCCTACATTCAGCCCTCATTGAAACTCGATTATAGTGACCAGATCTATTCAGCTGCCTCTCCTGCTGCTCTCTCTGGCCTTAACCCCATCCATCAAGGATTACGTTTATGCCTTGGTGCTTTTCGCTCTTCCCCTGTTGAGAGCCTCTAAGCAGAAGCGAATGTTCCATCCTTGTCTGATCGCCGTGATGCTCATTGCCTTTGCTACTGTGTACTCTCTCATGATCTCCGCAATCCTTCCATTTATAGAATGGTCACCGATATTAGTAGACATTCTTTATTTGTTCGCCGCCCCTGTTTGCTCCGTTCCTTCTCTCTTCGCCTACATTCGCTCCTGTCTTCCCTTCAGTTACCACTTTTATATGTTCATGTAGCATCTCACTTTTCCCTACCCTCCTGGGAAGTTCCAGCTGTTCGGGTCTGTTCTTTCTCACTCCCTTGCTCTAAAGCTCAACTGCCTACAGTGGCTTCCCGCTCTCTTTTTCTTGACCACTTCCACTCTTTTTCTCATGCCATCGCAGTGTACACAGATGGCTCTAAGTCTTCTGACGGCGTCGGATTCGCAGCAGTGTTTCCGGACAGTGTCGTGCGTGGGCATTTACTATCTTCGGCAAGCATTTTTACTGCTGAATTGTATGCCATTCTTGCAGCACTTATTCGTATCGCATCTATGCCTGTGTCATCATTTGTGGTTGTCTCAGACTCCCTTAGTGCTCTACAGGCTATACGGAAATTTGATACACCTCACCCCCTAGTTCTCCGTATCCAACTTTGGCTACGCCGTATCTCTACCAAGCATAAAGATATTGTTTTTTGTTGGGTCCCTGGTCATGTTGACGTACAGGGCAATGAACAGGCAGACACTGCTGCGCGGTCAGCAGTACATGACCTACCAATTTCATATAGAGGTGTTCCATTTCTGGACTATTTTGCTGTAATAGCTACCCACCTTCACACCCGTTGGCAACAATGTTGGTCAACTCTGCTCGGTAACAAACTTCATTCTATTAAACCGAGCATAGGTTACTGGCCGTCTTCTTGTCATCAGTGCCGAGGTTGGGAGACTACTCTCTCCCGCCTTCGCATTGGCCACACTCGTCTTACTCATGGGTATCTCATGGAGAGGCACCCTGTTCCTCTCTGTGAGAAGTGTCAAGTTCCAGTATCGATTAGCCACATTCTGTTAGACTGCCCTCTCTATCAACGAGCACGCAGAATTTACCTCCAACGTCGTCTCCGCTCTACTACTCTCTCTTTACCTTCCCTTCTTGCTGATGGACCCTCCTTTAATCCTGACTCTCTCATTGACTTCTTGACAACGACTGATTTACTCCACAAACTCTGATGATACCTTTCGCACTCCCCTCAGCCCTTTCTACCTCAATCTCTTGCTGCCCTCTACCTTTTCACCATCCACTGCCCCGCTGTTCTCCGTAACCTATTACTCATCCATCTCCCTTTTGCCACCTGATACCCTCGCTTTCTTGCTGCCCTGCAGCGCTGTATAGCCCTTGTGGTTTAGCGCTTCTTTTTAATTATAATAAT
>NW_027199313.1:20000-33497 GCF_038502225.1 Cherax quadricarinatus | reverse complement strand
TATATATATATATATATATATATATATATATATATATATATATATATATATATATATATATATATATATATATATATATATATATATATATTTATAAGTGTATTTTTAGATACACAAATAACCCGCACATAAAAGAGAAGCTTACGACGACGTTTCGGTCCGACTTGGACCATTGACAAAGTCACACTAACAGAGGTGGAGCAGGACGGCTATATATAGGCAGGAAGAGGTGGAGGTAGTAGTAGTAGTACAAGAATTGTATATAATACCGACAGGATGAAATTAAGACACATGCACAACACCCGGGCATCCCCATCGTAGACGTTTCGCCATCCAGCCAGCTACTGGATGGCGAAACGTCCACAACAAAGACAACCAGACGCCGCACATGTGTCTCAATTTCATCAGTAGTTGTAGTAGAAGAAGAAGAGGTAGTAGTAGTGGTAGTGGTAGTGGTAGAAGTGGGAAATAAGGATGACGAGCCAGTCAAATACAAAGGAAGGGGAGCACTGCAAGAGAGCTAGATACCCACAGAGGGAGAGCAAGCGCACAGAGGTGCGTGAAAGGGGAAGTGGTGAAATAAAATAAATGAAGAAGAAACAGAAACACGAGACAGGAGAGAGAAAGACAACCCAGAGGAGAAAAGGAGAGAGGAAAGGGGAAGAGGAAGAAGACAAAGAAAAAGAAAAAATGAGGATTCAGGTTAAGTCACGGGTGTTCTGAAGTTTGGAGCATTTTACAATGTAGTGGGAGAGGAAGGCATCTACAGAGACGAAGCCAGGGCTAAGGTTCATACAAGGAAAGTTGTGTATTAGAGAGGATTCAACTAGACGGCGACTGTTCGAGTTGGAAGTAGGGAAGACAGTTTCAGCAGAAGACCAGTCAATAGGATGGCTATGATCTCTGACGTGACAGAAAAGAGCATTGTTAGTGTCGGCAAGCCTAACACTATTTTTGTGCTCCCTAAGTCTGTCAGAAAGAGATCGACCAGTTTCTCCGAAGTATTGAAGAGGACAGGAGGAGCAAGAAATAGAGTAGACACCAGGAACATCTGTAGAGGGAGGAGAGGTATGAACGAGATTAGTGCGAAGAGTGTTAGTCTGGCGGAAGGTAAGCTTGATGTCTAAGGGACGGAGAGAATTGTTGAGATTAGAAAGACCGGAAATGTAGGGAAGGCAGAGGATAGAAGAGTTCCCATGAGTAGAGAGTTTGGGAGAGAAGAAATTGCGTTTAGCACGTGAGAGGGCAGAGTCAATGAAATGGGAAGGGTAGCCAAGACGGGAGAACGAATTATGAAGAGTGGAAATTTCTGCTGGAAGGAACTGAGGATCACAGATGCGGAGGGCACGGAGAAAGAGGGAGATAAGAACACTTTTCTTGACAGGGGAAGCATGATAGGAAAAGTAGTGAATGTACATGCCACTGTGCATGGGTTTACGGTAAACGGAAAAGGAAAAACCTGTATCTGAGCGGTGGACATGGACATCAAGGAAAGGAAGTAAGGAATTAGATTCCCATTCAGCTTAAAACTTAATGGAAGGGGCAAGATTATTAAGAGCTTCAAGAAAAGGTTGGAAGTGACTGGAGTCATGAGGCCACAGAGCAAAGATGTCATCCACATAGCGGAGCCAGAGTGAAGGTTGCACATCGAGGGTAGGAAGAAGAACAGTCTCGAAGTATTCATTTTTTCTTTTTCTTTGTCTTCTTCCTCTTCCCCTTTCCTCTCTCCTTTTCTCCTCTGGGTTGTCTTTCTATCTCCTGTCTCGTGTTTCTGTTCCTTCTTCATTTATTTTATTTCACCACTTCCCCTTTCACGCACCTCTGTGCGCTTGCTCTCCCTCTGTGGGTATCTAGCTCTCTTGCAGTGCTCCCCTTCCTTTGTATTTGACTGGCTCGTCATCCTTATTTCCCACTTCTACCACTACCACTACCACTACTACTACCTCTTCTTCTTCTACTACAACTACTGATGAAATTGAGACACATGTGCGGCGTCTGGTTGTCTTTGTTGTGGACGTTTCGCCATCCAGTGGCTGGCTGGATGGCGAAACGTCTACGATGGGGATGCCTGGGTGTTGTGCATGTGTCTTAATTTCATCCTGTCGGTATTATATACAATTCTTGTACTACTACTACTACCTCCACCTCTTCCTGCCTATATATAGCCGTCCTGCTCCACCTCTGTTAATGTGACTTTGTCAATGGTCCAAGTCGGACCGAAACGTCGTCGTAAGCTTCTCTCTTTTATGTGCGGGTTATTTGTGTATCGTTCCAGTCACGGTATTGTGCCTTTTTGTTATTTATTTTGTATTTTTAGGGTCTGAAACGGAATAATCTAATTTATATTGTATATTATTAACATCGGGCCTTCTCCCACCATTTAGGGTAGTCCGAAAAAGAAAAAAAATCTTTGAAAGCAAAAGACTCGACAGGAGATGCAACATTTCCCCAATGAAAAACTGGGGAGCCATGAGTATACTGAGAGACAATGCAGTAAGTGTCAGGGGCCCAAGACTGTTTGACTGCCTCCCAGCATACATATGGAGGATTACCAATAGACCCCTGTCTGTCTTCAAGAAGGCAATGGACAGCCACCTAAAGACAGGACTTGACCAGCCGGGCTGTGGTTCATATGTCAGTTTGCGTGAGGCCAGCAGTAACAGCCTGGTTAAGCAGACCCTAATCCATCACGAGGCCTGGTTTCAGACCGGGTCAAGTGGGCGTTGATCCCCGAAACCCTCTCCAGGTATATTCCAGGTACAGCAGAACTTCTGGTCACGAACGCTTCTGAACATGAACAAATCGGTTCACGACCAAAAAAATCGGTAAATTTTTGCATCTGGTCACGAACACTTAATCGGGTGCCGAACAAACACAGCCGCGCCAATTTCCACATTCTGCGTCATTTTTTTTCCAAGCGCCAATTTTCCCCACTTTCTGTTGTTTGTGTACACATAACAAAGACCTCCTCGCCTTGTAATCGGTCTCGGTCATGTGTGTGTTCATTCGCTATAAACTCGAGGATATGGGACAAAGTACCATTCTCTAATCCCATCTTGTGTACTTATATTAGAGAAAACGTAGTGTAGTACAGTGCTAACTGTGATATACACTCGTAAGGCACCATAAAGCTAAGTAAGTTTATTCAGGTATACACAAATACAGTTACATAGATTATCATACATAGCAGCATATGTATAGAGAACCTAGGATAACCCAAAAAAAGTCAGTGACTTATTTTCTCGATTTTTTGGAGATTATCTCAGATGTTTGTTGGACTGTCTCATTGAAAATTGGACAATGTATGATGGAAAAATGCCTCTTAACTCACACCAAATATTAAAGAAATCGGATGATAAATGACGGAGTTCACTTCTCAGCCATTAGACGTCTCATAAAACTTAGAAAAACTGTTTAAAGTGAACGGTTCGTAGGGTTCTAGAACGGACTCGTGTAATGTTAGTTTTCTCTGTTGTTCATTTTCACAGTGTTATTCAAGGTTTTTACATTTAGTTTACTATTTCACTGTGCATTCTATAGTATAATTAACTATTCTTGCGCTTACAAATCTTAAAAAACAATATTTACATACAGTTCGTAGGGGTCTGGAACGGATTAATTGTATTTACATACAATCCGATGGGGAAATTAGGCTCGGGTCACGACCAAATCGGGTTGCGATCAGAGTTTTGGAATAAATTATGGTCGTGACCAGAGGTTCCACTGTATCATCATTCACTTCATCACTGTCTTTCCAGAGGCGTCCACGACTCTGGTGCTCTTCGCATCTACTCCAAGGTTGAGGGACTGATTACCTCATCTTTTGTATATAGCTCTACTGTCTTCAAGTTATGTCCTGGAATTTGTATTGATAAAGCCACTGGATGGCGAAACGTCTACAGTAAAGATACCCAGATGTTGCACATGTGCTTTAAGTTCATCATAATTCATTGTGTTTGTTTATTATTAAGTTATTGTAAACTTATCTAAAATATATTTAGTTGGATTAGGCTAAATTAAATTGCGCTTGTTGTAATAAGGTTTGGTAAGTTTTCTAAAGCTCTTTTGGTGCACAATTATTAATTTTTACATTAGCATTAGGCCCCGGTGGCCTGCGGGCTAAAGTTCTCGCTTCACACACGGAGGGCCCGGGTTCGATTCCCAGCGGGGTGGAAACATTTCGACGCGTTTCCTTACACCTGTTATCCTGTTCACCTAGCAGCAAATAGGTACTTGGGTGTAAGTCGACTGGTGTGGGTCGCATTCTGGGGGACAAGATTGAGGACCCCAATGGAAATAAGACAGACAGTCCTCGATGACTCACTGACTTTCTTGGGTTATCCTGGGTGGCAAACCCTTCGGGGTTAAAAATCCGAACAAAATCTTATCTTATCTCTTATAAATGAAAAAAATATATATCTTGTTGTGCCTATTCGGCACAACAAATATATATATATATATATATATATATATATATATATATATATATATATATATATATATATATATATATATATATATATATATATATATATATATATATATATATATATATAAGTGAAACCAACCACTTGAGGATGAAAATCATTAGCTCAAGGTATTTCACATTCACGTGCGTTGTCAGCAGAAATGCAATATTGCAAGACTTGCAACAGATAGGAGGGGAAAATTCTCTCTGAGGAAAGGCAGAAACGTGTCAGCGCCGGCCTATATAACATTACATAAGAAAGGAGGAACACTGCAGCAGGCCTGTTGGCCCATACTAGGCAGGTCCTTTACAATTCATCCCACTAACAAACATTTGACCAACCCAATTTTCAATGCCACCCAAGAAACAAGCTCCGATGTGCAAGTCCCTCTCAAATCCAACCCCTCCCACTCATGTACTTATCCAACCTAAATTTGAAACTACCCAAAGTCCTAGCCTCAATAACCCAACTAGGTAGACTGTTCTACTCATCAGCTACCCTATTTCCAAACCAATACTTTCCTATGTCCTTTCTAAATCTAAACTTATCTAATTTAAATCCATTGCTGCGGGTTCTCTCTTGGAGAGATATCCTCAAGACCTTGTTAATATGCCCTTTATTAATACCTATCTTCCACTTATACACTTCGATCAGGTCTCCCCTCATTCTTCGTCTAACAAGTGAATGTAACTTGTTAGTTAATAAATTAGTTAGACAAGACCGGCCTCTTGTGAATCCATGCTGAGTATCATTAATCAAGCTATGCTTATCGAGATGGCTTCTTATAATCTCAGCTATAATTGTATGTGTTAGCTTTTTCTTCGACTTTCGAATGATGCTCTTTTTCTCGTCCAAGACAACGAACCTCTGAAAATGACAATCCATCTTGAAGAACTTGGGAACGACGGATTGAAACAAAGGCAAGAAATTCCTATGAGTGAGAGAGCCGAGGTAGGATGGTGTGTCTAAGTGAAAATGATGAGAATAGACACAAGAGTGGCAGGGTTGTGGTGGATGAATTGTGTGGCTATGTTATGTAACTGTGGTAGTTTGGTGTGGCTTTGTGAGTGCTACTGATCTGTGTATATGATGGTAGTGAGAGAGGTAGGATGATGAACGTATGTGGGGATTTGTAGAGTATTATAATGATGAACGAATGTGAGGGATTTTTGCATGGTAGGATGATGAACACTTGTGAGGGGCTTTAGCGTGGTAGGATGATGAACGTATGATAGGGATTTGTAGAGTGGTAGGATGATGAACATATGATAGGGATTTTTAGTGTGGTAGGATGATGAACGTAAGAAAGGGATTTTTAGTGTGGTAGATGGTGAACATATGAGAGGGATTCTTAGTGTGGTAGGATGATGAACATATGATAGGGATTTTTAGTGTGGTAGGATGATGAACATATGAGAGGGATTCTTAGTGTGGTAAGATGATGAATATAGGAGAGGGATTCTTACTGTGGGAGGATGATGAACGTAAGATAGGGATTTTTAGTGTGGTAGGATGATGAACATATGTGAGGGATTTTTAGTGTGGTAGGATGATGAAAGTATGATAGGGATTTTTGTGTGGTAGGATGATTAACATATGAGAGGGTTTTTTAGTGTGGTAGGATGAATATATGAGAGGGATTTTTAGTGTGGTAGGATGAACATATGAGAGGGATTTTTAGTATGGTAGGATGATGAACATATGAGAGGGATTATTGATTTGGTAGGATGATGAACATATGAGAGGGATTATTGATTTGGTAGGATGATGAACATATGATAGCTTTTTTTAGTGTGCTAGGATGAACATATGAGAGGGATTTTTAGTATCGTAGGATGATGAACGTATGAGCGGGATTTTAGAGTGGTAGGATGATGAACGTATGAGAGGGATTTTTAGTGTGGTAGGATGATGAACGGTTATAAGGGATTTTAACGCGGTAGTACAATGAAAGTATGTGAGGGTTGTAGAATACTTGACTGGTGGGGGGATGGATTTAGGGTGTGGCTATGTGAGGGTGGTAGGATGATGTGGATATGTGATGGCAGTGTTGGAGGCAGGATGATGAACTTATGTAAGGGTTTTTAGTGTGGTAGGATGATGATGTTTTGTGAGGGTTGTATGATGGTGTGGACATGTGTTGATGGTGATGGTGGTAAAATAAGGTGGTGAAGGTGACAGAATTATGTGCAATACATTATTGGTGATGGTGGTAGGATGGTGTGGTAATGTGATGGTGGTAGGTTGGTATGGCAATGTGGTGATGGTGATGATGGTTGGATGGTATGGTGTGGTAATGGTGATGGTGTTTGGATGGTATGGCAATGTGGTGATGGTGATGGTGGTAGGATGGTAGGGCAATGTGGTGATGGTGATGGTGGAAGGATGGTATGGCAATGTGGTGATGGTGATGGTAGTTGGATGGTATGGCAATGTGGTGATGGTGATGGTGGTAGGATGGTAGGGCAATGTGGTGATGGTGATGGTGGAAGGATGGTATGGCAATGTGGTGATGGTGATGGTAGTTGGATGGTATGGCAATGTAGTTGTGGTAAGCGTGGTAGAATGGTGTGACTCTGTGATGGTGCTGAGGGTAGTAAAATAGTTTGGCTATGCGAATGTGGTGAGGATAGTAAGATAGTGATAGTTAAATAGTGATGGTGATAGGATATTATGACTATGTGAGGATGGTGATGGTGTAGAAATATAGTTTATTTGTTGTCCTGTTCTTCCTCCTTCATCACGTCATTGCTCTTTTTTCTTTTTGTTTGTTTTTTTTTTTTTGCTCCCCTTCCTTAACTGTCCCGTTTTCTTTATTTCCTCCAACTCTTTGCCCTCGTCCACCACCTCCTTCTTCTCCTCTTCCACCTCATTCCCTTCTCCTTCCTCTTCCCCGTCCTCCTCGTTCTCGGCCTAATTAACCTCTTCTTCCTCCTCCTCTTCCTCTTCTTCCATCTCCTCCTCCTCGTACATTTTAACACAAGTGTAAACCTAGGTCAGTTTTAAGGCGGCAGTTTCAACAGCGCTCCTGAGTATGTTTATGCCGCTACTTGGAAGGTGGTTAACTGGAGCGTTAAACTAATATACAGCTTCAAGTGCCACAAGTACAAGACACGGAGAGTACACAATAATACAAGTACATCGTAGTGTGAGAGTATGATGTGACGCATCACTAGGACGCGATATCATAGTTACATAGTAGAACGAGTACACAATACCACGAGTTCAAAATACCATCAGTTGATGGTACTACTGTACAGGTACATGATGGTACTACTGTACAGGTACATGATGGTACTACTGTACAGGTACATGATGGTACTACTGTACAGGTACATGATGGTACTACTGTACAGGTACATGATGGTACTACTGTACAGGTACATGATGGTACTACTGTACAGGTACATGATGGTACTACTGTACAGGTACATGATGGTACTACTGTACAGGTACATGATGGTACTACTGTACAGGTACATGATGGTACTACTGTACAGGTACATGATGGTACAACGGGTAAGCAATTTGGTATAATTATAAAATATCATGAGTACACAACATTACAGTTACACATTCTCACAAATACTTAACATCACTAGTGCACAATATAACGAGTGTTAATGTCTCGAGTGCACACTATCACGAGTACTCAGTTTCACGAGCACACATCATCGTGTGCAATATAACGATTACTCAACACCACGGGTACACAATGCAATGATATCACGATATCACTATTACGTATTTATACTTGCGTCTTAACAATGACTTCAACAGACCGAATCACAGTAACCAACCTGTCTGAAGGCTGTTAAACGCTGTTGATTATTCCGTTCTTAAATAATATTTTATCACCAGTGGTAACCCTGAATTTTTAATAATCCTTCAGAACATGTTCAGGAAGGTGGAAATATTCATCAAACATTTTACATGAATATGGTTTATCAAACAAGGGGGAATATGTACATTTAAACATTAAAAATTTAATACAGTGAGTAAAGAAAAGCCAGTGTTCTCCCTCACCTCTCTTACACTTAAAGAGTATCGTATATTTACAGTTTTCAGTGAATGAGTAAATGCTTTATACATTGTGTACATGGGTTCGAGTCCTCGGCTACTCGCAGTGTTGTTATTGATATATATATATATATATATATATATATATATATATATATATATATATATATATATATATATATATATATATATATATATATATATATATATATATTATTATCACACTGGCCGATTCCCACCAAGGCAGGGTGGCCCGAAAAAGAAAAACTTTCACCCTCATTCACTCCATCAGTGGAATTTGCAAGAGCAGGCGAAATATACACAAACACTATTCTTTGGCTGAAGGAGACTCGAACCTACGAACCTTAGAACAAGGTACGCAGTGCTTAACCAATCTACCCACACTGGACAATACCTTGGAGTCCAGCTTGCGCTAGACTTTGATCCAAGGCAGCCAGCTTTCAGGGAGAAGGCTCACAGCTTTTCATCCCATCCCCTGCATGCATCAGCCTTACTAGAGATATTAACAATACCATCCAGGTAGGAACCATCCATGTAGGAACCATCCAGGTAGGAGCCATCCAGGTAGGAACCATCCAGGTAGGAACCATCCTGAGCCATTCGTCATGGCTAGACATGAATGCTGCGGTATTTGGTATTTGGTAGGTCATTCATATAGATGAGAAATAACGTAGGGCATTATTATTTTTACTAATACTTAATCAATTTCAATACTGATATACCTGTTAAACAGAAAATAGCTTGAGTTTTTGTAGATCACTGTCTAAGCATATCATACCATGGCTACACAATACCATAAGTTTCTAGACGATGGAAATACCATACAGAGAGTAAAAACTACAAATTATGGATTTTATCAGCCATTCATAAGGATTTATATGAGGATATTAACAATGGCTTTCATGGGCGAACAGTAGTTCCTTAGTATTAATGTTGCTCCTATAATACTGTATCACCCACTAACTCTGGGGTAAATAACAGCACAAGGTTTACACGCACAAAGTCACCAGTTTGATTCCAATTCATTTTAACAATATTTTTTTCGATGTTTTTTAATTATGGCTTATACGAATATGTGTATGCATGTATGTATATATGTAACTCTGTATGTAAGTATATGTTTAAGTTTGCAAGTATATATGTAACTATGTATGTATGTATGTGTATATGGACGTTTCTATGTATATTTTTATGTATGTAAGCATGTAAATATATATTTATGTATGTATTCATGTATGACTGAATGTATGTATGTACTCACCTATTTGTGGTTTCAGGGATCGATTCATAGCTTTTGGCTCCGCATGTTGATAATTAGGTATCCCACAAAGGCTAAAATTCCTTCAAGGCATTTGGTAACAGTCTTTGTGTACATGCTTGAATAAGGAAATGCAACAGGAAAACCCAAGTATTCATCAGTGAATGTGAGTATGTAAACATTACGAGTCGTTGACAATAGAGGTCACTTAAAGTCAATGCTGAGCCGTCCCATATGGTGGGCAACGGAACTGAGGCTTCAATTCTGTGCATACTATGCAAGATATACTCGTCCTTTTTACGTCTTCTTTTGAGATGGAAGTTTTTTTGATCTCACAAAATGTAAGAGCCGAGTCACTCCAAGAGTACATTAATGAGAGTACATTAAGAAAAGGTCGAAGCATAAAAGGCTCTGGTCAATGTATCAGGGACTGCATTTTCACTGCCAGAGCAATAATTTATAGCGTAGCTAAACGATGATGCTTCCTATCTCTATTCTTGATTTTTTTATTTTCCACTTTTTGTTGTTCACCATAAATGCTACAGAACGTTTGTCTGTGATCAGCATGTAAGTGACTTCTTCAATAACGGCAGTAGCTTCTTCTCTACAGCCGAGTACTGAAGCTAATATCGCTGTAAAGTCCGAGACATCCATGCAAAGAGATGGCCAGATTGATTCAAGACTGCTGAAATAGCAGCTTCAGAGGCCTAGAACACTACTACAAAAGTAGGTACTTATCGACTGGCATCAACGAGTTATTTCTTAAGAAGTTCAGATGCTATCAATGATGATTCTCCTAGTGGTAATGTTTTATTATTTAATAAAAGTTAAATTTTATCTGAAAATTTGGGGATCCATTTGACGTAATAAGCAAATATTCTCTGTGCTCTCCACAGAGATCCTAAATGATGGTCTGTCAGGGTTAAGTGTTATGATGCTATTCCATACAATGACATTATTTGAGGGTACAGATTTTATGATATTATCTATGAAAATATTTTAGAAATTTTCTTCTACACGTCTGTCCATCGAATGTTGAGCAGCAGCAAATCAATTTGTGACACCAATTGGTATCTTTCAGAACTGAAATACTCTCGTGTTTGCCTCAAAAGCAAACAGGTTCTCTAATTGTAACCTGATTATAAACATTTTTCAAGTAGAAAACACCCTGTATTTTGGAAGGTTATTCACCATGAATCTTCGGTAATGGCTAATAATTCAATATTGTATATTGATTAATAATTTGAGGGTAATCAGTACAGCCTCTTTTCATGTCTGTTAAGGGTGTCTTTCACCACAGCAACCAGAGAATGCCATGGAGAAAAATTACTTCAGTGATGTCTTCTGACAGCAAGTGAGATGTATTTCTCAATGAATAAAAGACCAGTCTTATCAAAGCACCGTGATTTGGTTGCGATGAGTT
Source organism: Cherax quadricarinatus (assembly GCF_038502225.1). Lineage (NCBI taxonomy): Eukaryota > Metazoa > Arthropoda > Malacostraca > Decapoda > Parastacidae > Cherax > Cherax quadricarinatus. Next base: position 22,306 of record NW_027199313.1, on the reverse strand, counting down.
TACATGGTATGGCAGGTTTGGAAAAGTAATGGCTTGTTAATGAAAGATGGTGAGAGTGCACAGGATGAACCAGCACCAGGAAATATGAGCTCTGGTTTATGTCTCCTGTGCTGGAATGTCAAACTTCCATATTGTTTCTGGAAATCTTTGTCCAAAAGCAGGTGGCAACACAAATGTTTTGAAACTTTAAGGTCAATAAATGGATGCATTTGGCCGTTGAGCCCCAAGATTACATTAGATAATCCGACGGAACTAGTATTTAATGAAACTGATTTAAGTGAAATCTGTTAACCTGTCTGATACAATATCAGATTTAATTTTTAAGCAGCACTTTCACTAATGAAAATATCAGAGTTAAACGAGTCAAATATGCACATCTAATTTGTGTCATTTTCTGTCACTTCAGTAGCTGCATGTGAGAGTATCAGAGGAAATGAAGCTGTAATTGCAAATACAGTAGGAATATACAATGTAGCAGTAGTACTCATCAGTACCTTTGACCGGCAGATGCTACCTGCAATTATAGCAGATAGCAGCATGTGCTAGGCATTTGTTTCTGATTTGAAACTGTCCACCATATAAATAACATTTCTATTTTTTGTAGTATAGATCGTAGCTACTGTCAGGTGCTAATGACACACTTCCTTTTCTGAGGCTGCTCAGTAACAACTATGCAGTAGCGTGTATGTTTGGAGCTGAATAGGCCGGGCCAGAGCCGGTGAATAGATCTGATTGTATGTGTCCTATATGTCCGGTTTGTTGGCCTCCAAAAACCGTTGGCGCATGAATGGTAAAAAAATATCTTTGATGAATGTATCACTTGTCCTGGGTGACTTCCCCACACATCCATAGACTGAGAACTTGACTGACACCCTACACATAATAATGATAAGGTTTCATTTCTTCGAGCCATACAAATAATGCAGATACACGGCAAAATACATGAGTAAAATAGGAGGTACGAAGGAAAGGCACTAATTATGCAGTGTATTTCGGGTGTATCACGTTTACAAATGGCTGCAGAATGTTAAAGCTCCTATTTCTAATTACCTTCGTCATAATCCTTTCTAATACGACCCTACACTTATGTGCCTCCATTCCAGATTTACACAGGTTTAATCCGTCTCAACAACCCCCTCTTCGACGCTTTTAATTATTTCTTTCACACAAATAGATCATCATGAAATTTATTTATTTCTTACGCTCAGTATAATATTCACAAAAAGCGTTGATAGACTGCTTTGATCCAGGTCAAGGCTCGCCTGATGGAACATAATAAAAACAGTAATAATAAGAATTATTTCTACAAGTACACGTACAAGGTAAACAGGCCTAGCTGACATCAATGACATACTATTATATAGAAAGCCCCTTGTTATACAGAGCATTTCGGGCAAATTAGGTAAATTTTGTCCCAGGATGCGATCTACACAAGTCAACTAACACCCAGGTACCTATTTTACTGACAGGTGAGTCTTAAGGAAACACGTCCTAATGATTTCACCTGTACCGGGGATCGACCCCCGGTACGGGTGAAAACATATATTCCCCTTCCCCCATAGTTTAACAGTCAGTCTTAACTCTCCAGTAAAAAAAATTTCTATGATTTTGAAAACTTACTAACAACTCTTTTCTCATAGCTTTCCTATACTCTACATATGATAAATTTACTTCAAATTTTTATAGACAACAAACAACTCCTTTTTGTATTTTAAAGATAGTTCACTAACATGTTTCAACGTAAACACCTGATTGACACGTATCTTTATTTTCCAAATTTTGACTTATTCCTGTGCGATCAAAGATTATTCCTGAGGGACTTTTAAGAGTGTATCTGATTGTTTTTTATTTTAGTTATCATGAAGGCAAACTTTTAAGTAACTGGCTGAATTATCTTCTTGTTTTTCTCTTCCTTTTGCTTTCCGAGTCAATGTCGCTCAGAACTCGGGAACCATCATCCAACTGGATTCCAAGTTTGAACACTTGGTTGCGGTAACAACTGTCTCATAAACATGCAAGATTTAAGGTACGTCTTGCTACTTCTACTTACACTTAGGTCACACTACACATACATGTACAAGCACATATATACACACCCCTCTGGGTTTTCTTCTATTTTCTTTCTAGTTCTTATTCTTGTTTATTTCCTCTTATCTCCATGGGGAAATGGAACAGAATTCTACCTCCGTAAGCCATGCGTGTTGTAAGAGGCGACTAAAATGCCAGGGGCAAGGGGCTAGTAACGTCTTCTCCTGTATATATTACTAAATGTAAAAGGAGAAACTTTCGTTTTTCCTTTAGGGCCA
>NW_027199313.1:0-15000 GCF_038502225.1 Cherax quadricarinatus | reverse complement strand
CTTACTAGTAGACTTTATAATATAGAAACACTAGAACAATAAATGTCATATTCTATATATTTGGCATTTCTAGAATATGTCCCAATTCTCGTAAAACGCTAAGTCCGTATGTCACTATTTTGCACTTTGAACAGAGCACCAGAGAAATTCGACAAGTGTCCAGAGATGAATCAGTCCCTGGCATAAGAAATTCACAGAAGATCATTGACTGTATCTAAATATTCACTCAGTTTTATATGACACTTTATACAGTTGTTTAACTTTGCGTAATTATTTACATACACACGGAAACCAAACCTGTTGTATACTGGGCTCCTAAAGGGAGTCGTCTGATCTAGCCGACCGCTGGAAATGCTCTCACTGCCCTAATTAATTGGCACTGAGGAGATTAGCTTACCGTTCAAAGTCTGGCAGTTTAGAATCACTAAATTACACAATATTTCGTCTATTTCGGTCATGTACATGAGCGAACTTTGCTCATAATTCTCCTGAAGCGCTGTCTGACCATCACTTATTCGCGTCATTTTTTTAAATTTTTGTTAAGTTATCGTGGTGAAGCACCACAGAAGAGAGTTTAAGCGAGTGCTCCTCGTATCTCCCGCCCCGGGCATCTCCACGCTACACAAGGAAATCAGTTAACAATAACAAATTTTTTTTTTGCACAAGTACCAACAATGACCGTGACACACACACGTCTTAAATGTTAATAATTCCTAATTCAGAGGACACCCCTGTTTTAACCTTAATTATTCCTAAAGACATGAGTTATCATATGCAATATAATTCGTCATTTTGGTCCTTAGGTGTGAACCGAGGGTTCACTGGCTAGATCGCCTTGCGTGGTACTTAATGCTGTCTTTCCTCTCTTCGTCTGGACGCATCACCCCCTTTACCTTCTTTCCTATTTGAGAGCAAATTCTTCCACAGATGGGATGTTGGTGGCTGAGGGTTGTGTACTGGTTGGTTGGGTGCTGGAGGTTGGGTACCTGGAGTTGTTTGCCCGGAACTGTACAGGTGCTGGAAAATGCTGGGGATTTTGTGCTTGGAGTTATGTGCTGGATTTATGGAATACCGGAATACAATTTCCGGATCGCGCAACTATTGAAATACATCTGGCTATGTCTGTCTCATACAGTACCTCACTCTTTTGATAACAATTCTTTCGTAATCTTTTCAGGTATATTCTATTGCACTGTTATTGTGCCACTGTCTCTTGTCCTCTTTCTGCATTATTTAAAATAACTATTCACGAGCTCAGTTAATAAGTTCTCTTCTATACTATACTCACAGTAACCTCAGTTCTTTGTGCCTAAATGTTTGACAACGACCAGAAAAGACATTCTATAGTTATGATATCTAAAAGAGTTTACTTAGTAAATTTGGCAAATTGGAATTTTCTCAGCTTGCAGCCGATCAAAAATGACATTTTCCAGTAATTGGTGTGATTTGAGAGATCGCAAGTTTTCTAACTCTTTCTGTAAAATTGCAAACTTGCAGCTACTCGGACTAAACTTATGGCTCAGGTAGCCTGGTGGCTAAAACTCTCGCTGGGTTCGATCCCCAGCCAGGGCAGAAACATTGGGCTTGTTTCTTTACACCTGTTGTCTATGTTCACCCATCAGTAAATGGGTACCTGGGTGTTAGTGGACTGGTGTGGGTCACATCCTGGGACAAAACTGATCTAATTTGCCCGAAATGCTCTGCATAACAAGCGGCTTTCTATATAGTAGTATGTCATTGATATCAGCTATGGCCTGTATACCTTGTACATGTACTTATAGTAAATAAAGACATTATATTATTATTATTCTATATCATGCATCGTTATTAATGTTTTAAAGCCAGTTGGAAGAAGCATTATTTAATTATCGAATAAAATATGAATGTCACTATTTATTCGATAAATTTAGCAATCTGGTAATTATGGCATCCAATAGAAGCGTGAGTCTGAACTCTTGACAGCGTGAGCTATGACTCGACCCCCTGTCTCCACAATTAGGAGAGTAAAACACCAGAGGTGAAAACTTAAAATCGATCGGAAGCGTCATTCCTAAGTTACTCTTTTACCTCTCAAACAAATCTGTTAACACTGAAAATAAATTTAATAGGTACTATCCTGGTCCTAAGATGCATCAGCCATTAACTATGGAAGTCGTTCTGAAGTGGTAAGCCGAAAAAATATTTAACACAATTTGAAGGGGGTTAAAAAATCATGATTCAGACGTTTGGGCCCAGATTTGGCTATTTTATATAGCCAAATCTGGGCCCACACGTCTGAATCTCATTCTTCTCTCAAGTCGAATTTTTTGTCTCCTTTTTTCAGCGTTGGAAGCTACAGCACTGAAAATTTTGGAATCTGGTTGAATTATTTCAGAATGCTGGGAATTGATTCAATAACTTTGGTCATGAGTCAGGTGAACATGTTCATTGTTCATAGAATTCGGTTCTCGTTACCGTACACAAATGCTGAAAATTTGAAGACTATTTAATAAGGTATTTTCGAGTTATGATCGAAAGAACATTTGAAAAATTAGAGGAAAAAGGAAAAGAAAACAAAATCAAGCAACCTCTTAAAGGTATCCGTTCAGGGATACCTAAAGAGGAAAAAAATCTAAAGTCTGCCCTTCAAAGATACCAAGTTACACGAACTATCCCTAAGCATTTTACGCTCACTATTCGGATTCTTAGTTTTATTTCCATCCATCCTCGCAACTTTTTCCACTTTCCACCTTCTGATTATGTCTCACTTTCCTAAAACTCCTCTAAATATATACCGTATTCACGCATATGTTTGAGAATACATAGATGCACACGAGTGTACTTGATTTTTCTTGTTGAATTATTAGAGACAATATACATTAGTGTTCTTGAGGTAATTTGTGAACATCTCTTCTGATTTGCTGCTGATTTTGAAAGCAAACTTTTAAATAAATATAAACCTAAACTGCACTCTGCACTGTTCCTTTTGCATGTATTCACCGGCGAGGGGCTGGAGTAATGCAAGATGGAAATATATGGGGGTCGGCAGGTCCTCTCAGAGACTTGTTCTCAGGGTCGGCCAAATTTCAAAAAAAAAAAAAAAAAAAAATTATGAAAAGATAGAGAATCTTTTCCCGATCATAATGACACCAAAAGTATGAAATTTTATGGAAAACTTACGGAAATATGCTTTCGCGAAGTTAGCGATCTCGACGATGTTTACGCATCGGCGATTTTGCCCACTTTGAACCCTATTTTCGGCCAATTGCACTGTACTAGTCGACAAAAATCATAACTATTTCGCTAGAACTCCATTTTTTTTCTATCGAATGAGTACAAGGAACCACCCATTTACCGATTTCTACTATCCAATACAGTGGTCAGAATTTAGCAATTTTGCCAATTTCACACAAATTTCAAAAGATGATAATTTCTGAATAGAGTCAAGAATAAACAAGAAAACCATTCCCGGCACTAAAATAACATTTCCTCTGTTCATTAGTCACGTCCCCAGGCCCCTCTTACATTTATTTTGCTTTCCAATTTGAATTTTTATTCTAATAAAAAAAAATAGAAGATTTACTGTTATGCAGGCTACTGCATTAGTGTAGAAATGGTATAAATAATATCGGCGCACTTGTGAGAGAATATCAGACTCACCAGTTGACGTGTATTGGACGCTTAGCATGATTTGTTTACTTTTGATCTTTGGTAAAAATCGAACATTTCTGCTACTTTGAGCTCAATTTCAAGGAACTTTTCATTGTAAAGTCAGTCAAAATCATGGCAATTTCTGTAATACGTCTTCCATTATATAAAATGAGACCAGAAAAACTAGAATACAACAATAAATGCCATACGAAAATACAGTGCAAAGTCGCTGTTTTAATCCAAAAACACGGTCAAAGTTTTTTTTCTCATTACGCACTGTGTGCTGCAGAATTTTTTTTATACTGCGTACACTGACCACATAGATCCATTCTTTCATATGTAGGCCTACCAGCTCTCTCTCACTAGATTTGACGGCGCTAGAATTTATGCATACTAGTACGTCAAAAACCCTGCGCGTAAGCCGTACTAGTACGGCCGAAACCCCGAAAGGGTTGAGGAAACGTTTCGCCACACAGTGGTTTCATCAGTCCAATACAAAGCAGGAAGGTGAAAAGAGAGGAGGAGTTTGAGGTAATGAGTCCCTCAGCTAGGAGTCGATGTGTTCAGTCCATCAATCTTGTAGAATGTACATTCTACAAGATTGATGGACTGAACACATCGACTCCAGGCTGAGGGACTGATTACCCCAAACTCGTCCTGGTCTCCACCATTCTCCTTTGTACTGGACTGATGAAGCCACTGTGTGGCGAAACGTTTCCTTATTAAAGATACCCAAGTGTTGCACATGTGTCTAATTGATCAACTTGTCGGTTCTCTGAACCATTCATCTACAAGAAGCGTGGTGTCTATTTATGTTTGTGTGATTACAGATAATTTGTTTTTATCTATATGTAGCTACAGGAGCAGATTGTAGTGGTGTTCACTTTCCAGTAATTATTCCCCTATATTTTTCAGGTATCTCCTTATGGGGACCTTTAAGTGATTGCCTGATTTTTTTCCCCCTCCAACTCATACTTTTCATTTTCCTCATAACACAAGAAAGCATCGTTGGATCGGCTTCAACTTTTCAGCGCTGGTTTATGGTAACTAGTGAGGCAAGAAGTTAAAATAATGGCTCCGGTAAGTTCCAAAAACCCTTTTATTTGAACATTCAAATAAAAAAGTGTCTATGTTAACGACGGAGAGTGAAATTTTATGTGTAAAATAGTGATTTTTTTAACGCATCGGCCGTTTCCCACCGAGACATGGTGACCTATAAAAAGAAGAAACGCTTTCATCATCATTTACTCCATCACTGTCTTGCCAGAGGAACACCGATATTACAGTTCAAAACTGAAACTTTCACCACCCCTCCTTCAAAGCGCATGCACTATACTTCTCACCTCTAGGACTCAAGTTCGGCTAACCGGTTTCCCTGAACCCTTTCATAAATGGTACCTTGCCCACACCCCAACAACACTTCTATCTAACATGTTCACACGTTTGCTGGATGTCTAAGCTGCTCGCAAACAAAACCTCCATAACCCCTTACCTCCAACCTTTACCCCTTCTTCCCTCCATTTCAGATTTATACGCCCTCCACGTCATTCTATTTTGTTTCAGCCTCTCTAAATGTCTTAATCACCTCAACAACCTCTCTTCAGCCCTATTAGTAATCTCGCACCTCCTTCTAATGTCCAAGCTACGAATTCTTTGCATTATATTCACAACACACATTGCCCTCAGACATGACATCTCTACTGCCTCCAGCCTCCTCCTTTCTGTAACCTTCACCAACTATGCTTCACACCCATATAAGATTGTTGGTATCACAACACTCCTACATTTCTCTTTTTGTCTCCATAGATGACGTTCTTTATCTCCACAGATATCTGAATGCACTACTCACCTTTCTCCCCTCGACAGTTCTGTGATTCACATCGACTTTCTCAGACCCATTTGCTGATAAGTCCACTCCAAAATATCTGAACACATTTAATTCCTCAATACTCTCTCTAGTTTGATATCCAATCTTTCATAACCTAATTATATTTGGTTATCCTCATTACCTTACTCTTTTCTATGTTCGCTTTCAATTTCCTTCTTTTATAAACACTCACAAATTCGTCCACCAACTTTGCAACTTCTCTTCCGAATGTGAAAAAAATTGTGAAGAGGAAAAAGAAATTGTGACAACTCCAACTTTATATTTGATTCATTTTCTACCAATCTCACACCTTTTCCCAACACCCCCGCATTCACTTCGCTTACATCCCCAGCTATAAATATATCAAACAACCATGGTGATTTCACACATTCCTGTCTAAGGCCTACCTTTACTTGAAAATTAATCTCCCACTCTCCTGTATACCCTAACCTGAGCCTCACTACCCTCGTAAAAACTCTTAACTGCTTTCTGTAACCTAACACCAATTCCATACACTTGCAACATCTGCCACATTGCTCCCTTTCCAACTTATCATATGCCTTTTCCAAAGCCATAAATGCAACGTAAACCTTTTTCATTTATCTAAGTATGGTTCACTTACATGATTTAGTGTTAGCACTTGGTCTACATATCTACCCTTCCTGAAGCCTCCTTGCTCATCTGCGATCCTGCTCTCAATCTTACTCTTAATTCTTTCAATAATAACTCTACCATACACTTTACCATGTATACTCAACAAGCTTATTCTCCTATAATTTTTACAATCTCTTTTGTCCCCTTTGACTATACAAATGAACTACGCATGCTTTCTGCCAATCCTTAGGTACCTTCCTCTCTTTCATACATTTTTTTAAATAAGAGCGCCTACCATTCCAAAACTATATCCCCACTTGGTTTTAACTTTTCTGTCTTGATCCCATTTATCCGAGCTCCTTTAATCCCTTTCATTCTACCCACAGCTTCATGTATGTCTTCCACACTCACATCTGGTTCTTCCTCACTCCTAAAAGATGTTATGCCTCTCTGGGTAATGCACAAAATCACAGCTTCATCTAAATTTAACAGTTCCTCAAAATGTTATCTCCATGTTCCCGATACCTCTAACTCCCCATCTAATAACTCTCCTTCTCTCTTTTTAACTGTCATACAATTTGTTCTCTAGGCTTTCTCAAACTATTAATCTTACTCCAAGACTTTTTCTTATTCTCAGCAAAATTTGTTGACAGCATCTCACCCACTCTCTCATTTTCTCTCCTTTTATATTCCTTCACCACTCTCTTAACCGTACTTTTTCTCTCCAATTTCTCTTTTACTCCTCCATGCTTAAATGACTTCTACTACGTAAAAACCTTTCATATTCTAACTTTTCTGTTACTACTTTCTTTACCTCATCATTTCACCAATCGTTCCTGTTCCCTCCTGCACCCACCCTCCTATATTTACAAACTTCTGCTGAACACTCTAACCCTGCATACTTAAATCTATCCCATACTTCTTCAGCCTCATTGCTTATACTCTCACTAGCTCATCTTTCTACCAATAATTGTTTTTATCTTACCCTAACTGCCTCCTCCTTTAGTTTATAAACCTTCGTCTTGTACCCCATCTATCTTTTATCCACAACTAAAAATGATCTGATATATCTGTTGCCGCTCTATAAACGTGCACATCATAGAGTTGACCCATCATCCATTTATCCTCTGATACATAGTCTAACACACTACTCTTATTACTCCTTATATCAAATCTCGTATACTTATTATCTTCTTTCTTAAACTGTGTATTGCCTTTTACCAAATCCCTTTCTATACAAAGTTCGAAGGCCTCCCCATTATCACTAACCTCTGGCATCACAAACTTAAAAACCACGCCCTCTGCAATCATTTCTCTCATATTGGCATTCATGTCCCTTGCCACAAATATATATATATATATATATATATATATATATATATATATATATATATATATATATATATATATATATATATATATATATATATATATCTAGGTAGTAGGTTGGTAGACAGCAACCGCCCAGGGAGGTACTACCGTCCTGCCAAGTGAGTGTAAAACGAAAGCCTGTAATTGTTTTACATGATGGTAGGATTGCTGGTGTCCTTTTTTCTGTCTCATGAACATGCAAAATTTCAGGTACGTCTTGCTACTTCTACTTACACTCAGGTCACACTACACATACATGTACAAGCGTATATATACATACCCCTCTGGGTTTTCTTCTATTTTCTTTCTAGTTCTTGTTCTTGTTTATTTCCTCTTATCTCCATGGGGAAGTGGAACAGAATTCTTCCTCCGTAAGCCATGCGTGTTGTAAGAGGCGACTAAAATGCCGGGAGCAAGGGGCTAGTAACCCCTTCTCCTGTATATATTACTAAATTTGAAAGGAGAAACTTTGGTTTTTTCTTTTGGGCCACCCCGCCTCGGTGGGATACGGCCGGTGTGTTGAAAGAAAGATTATATATATATATATATATATATATATATATATATATATATATATATATATATATATATATATATATATATATATATATATATATATATATATATATATATATATATATATATATATATATATATATACATATGTCGTGCCGAATAGGCAGAACTTGCGATCTTGGCCTAAATAGCAACGCTCATCTTGCCATATAGGACAAGTGAAAATTTGTGTATGCAATAATTTCGCCAAAATCATTCTGAACCTAACGAAAAAAATATATTTCATTGTGTTTGTTTAGTATTAAATTATTGTAAACGTATTTAAAATATATTTAGTTGGGTTAGGCTAAAATAAATTGCTCTTGTTATAATAAGGTTAGGTAAGTTTTCTAAGATTCTTTTGGTGCAAAATTAAAATTTTTACATTAACATTAATGAAAAAAATATATCTTTAAACGTATAAGAGAAAATTTCAGAAAGGACTTAATTTAAAATGAGTTATTGCTAATTGACCAGTTTTACATATTCGGCACGACATATATATATATATATATATATATATATATATATATATATATATATATATATATATATATATATATATATATATATATATATATATATATATATATCTCCAAGGACAAAGTTCTTTGTCTCCACAGACTCCTAAGTGCACCACTCACTCTTTTTCCCTCATCAATTCTATGATTCACCTCATCTTTCATAGACCCATCCGCTGACACCTCCACTCCCAAATATCTGAATACGTTCACCTCCATACTCTCTCCCTCCAATCTGATATCCAATCTTTCATCACCTAATCTTTTTGTTATCCTCATAACCTTACTCTTTCCTGTATTCACCTTTAATTTTCTTCTTTTGCACGCCCTACCAAATTCATCCACCAATATCTGCAACTTCTCTTCAGAATCTCCCAAGAGCACAGTGTCATCAGCAAAGAGCAGCTGTGACAACTCCCACTTTGTGTGTGATTCTTTATCTTTTAACTCCACGCCTCTTGTCAAGACCCTCGCATTTACTTCTCTTACAACCCCATCTATAAATATATTAAACAACCACGGTGACATCACACATCCTTGTCTAAGGCCTACTTTTACTGGGAAAAAATTTCCCTCTTTCCTACATACTCTAACTTGAGCCTCACTATCCTCGTAAAAGCTCTTCACTGCTTTCAGTAACCTACCTCCTACACCATACACTTGCAACATCTGCCACATTGCCCCCCTATCCACCCTGTCATACGCCTTTTCCAAATCCATAAATGCCACAAAGACCTCTTTAGCCTTATCTAAATACTGTTCACTTATATGTTTCACTGTAAACACCTGGTCCACACACCCCCTACCTTTCCTAAAGCCTCCTTGTTCATCTGCTATCCTATTCTCCGTCTTACTCTTAATTCTTTCAATTATAACTCTGCCATACACTTTACCAGGTATACTCAACAGACTTATCCCCCTATAATTTTTGCACTCTCTTTTATCCCCTTTGCTTTTATACAAAGGAACTATGCATGCTCTCTGCCAATCCCTAGGTACCTTACCCTCTTCCATACATTTATTAAATAATTGCACCAACCACTCCAAAACTATATCCCCACCTGCTTTTAACATTTCTATCTTTATCCCATCAATCCCGGCTGCCTTACCCCCTTTCATTTTACCTACCGCCTCACGAACTTCCCCCACACTCACAACTGGCTCTTCCTCACTCCTACAAGATGTTATTCCTCCTTGCCCTATACACGAAATCACAACTTCCCTATCTTCATCAACATTTAACAATTCCTCAAAATATTCCCTCCATCTTCCCAATACCTCTAACTCTCCATTTAATAACTCTCCTCTCCTATTTTTAACTGACAAATCCATTTGTTCTCTAGGCTTTCTTAACTTGTTAATCTCACTCCAAAACTTTTTCTTATTTTCAACAAAATTTGTTGATAACATCTCACCCACTCTCTCATTTATAACAATATAACAATATATATAACAATAACAACACTACGACTAGCCAAGGATTCGAACCCATGTAGTTTTGGCCCTGCCTCATGATGAGCGAAAAACACATAACGCTCTAACCCCCTGGACCACACAATCCTACAAAAATCAAGCACCCGGCAGAGTAATTGATCCGAGGACATATGGTGATGCTTGTTGAGAAATGGTTTACCAGCTAAGGTTAAAGATTAAATATAGGGAGTACTTAGTTGATAAGACAGCTATCGTCCACACAGCCGCCCCTGCAGACGAGGTTTTGAGAAGCTGTCTCATCCACTTCTCAACGGGCTGTAATAGATTATATTTGTTAACAATAATTTAACCCTAGTGGGTGTTATGTCAGCATGTATCAGACACTGATGGCTGACGACACTTACTTGTGTGGACTCAAAGGTCCACTTATCACCAGGGTTTATGATAAGTGACTAACTCAACTGCGCAGTCAATAGAAGTACATCAAGAATTAGAACACTTACCTGGGTATATGTATCTGACCCGTAGTTATGCCCGGATATCCGATGAGTTGATTGAAGAATAGTGTTCTTTGAAGAATGTCGCACTATACTCTGTTGGATCGCAACACTCGTTGTTACATTCTTCATCAATAATTGTTCACACCATATCACGAAAGAAGCTGATACCCGCTCCTGGAAAAAATTTCTCCACAATGCGGGTGCCTCTGAGATAATTTAATTCTAATCCCCGCTTGGTGTACTAGCGTCCACAAGCAGTATTTATATTAATATGACTACGAACGAGTGGTATTGAATCAATAACAACACTGCAAATAGCCGAGGATTCGAACCCACGTCATTCAGAGGCACCTGCACCACCATATGCCCTCTGATCAAGATAAAACACCTAGCTCTGCTAGGTGCTTGATTTTTGTAGGCTTGTGTGGTCCAGTGGGTTAAAGCGTCATGTGATTTTCGCTCACCACGAGGTAGCGACAAAACGACATGGGTTCGAATCCTCGTCTAGTCGCAGTGTTGTTAATGATTCAATACCACTCGTTCGGGGTCATAATAATAAATATATACGTAGTATATATTTATAGGTAGTAGGTTGGTAGACAGCAACCACCCAGGGAGGTACTACCGTCCTGCCAAGTGAGTGTAAAACGAAAGCCTGTAATTGTTTTACATGATGGTAGGATTGCTGGTGTCTTTTGTCTGTCTCATATATATGCAAGATTACAGGTACGTCTTGCTACTTCTACTTACACTTAGGTCACACTACACATACATGTACAAGCATATATAATATACACACCCCTCTGGATTTTCTGCTATTTTCTTTCTAGTTCTTGTTCTTGTTTATTTCCTCTTATCTCCATGGGGAAGTGGAACAGAATTCTTCGTCCGTAAGCCATGCGTGTTATAAGAGGCGACTAAAATGCCAGGGGCAAGGGGCTAGTAACCCATTCTCCAGTATATATTACTAAATGTAAAAGGAGAAAATTTCGTTTTTCCTTTTGGGCAACCCCGCCTCGGTGGGATACGGCCGCTGTGTTGAAAGAAAGAAATATATATATATATATATATATATATATATATATATATATATATATATATATATATATATATATATATATATATATATATATATATATATGCAAAACAACCAATGTGAAAGAATAGAGAAATTCCAAGCGCTTTTCTTTCGTGACTACTCACGTGAGTAGTCACGAAAGCGCTTGGAATTTCTTTATTCTTTCACAGTGGTTGTTTTACATATTCTGAAATCACCTGCTTACTGTGATCTTATTGCATATATATATATATATATATGTATATATATAATGTATATATATTTATATGTATATATATATATGTATATATATATATTATATATAATATATATATATGTATAATATGTCGTGCCGAATATGTAAAATTGGTCAATTAGCAAGAACTCATTCAAAATTAAGTCCTTTCTAAAATTTTCTTTTATACGTTTAAAGATATATTTTTTTCATTAACGTTGATGTAAAAATTTATAATTTTGCACCAAAAGGAACTTAGAAAACTTACATAACCTTATTATAACAAGCGCAATTTATTTTAGCCTAACCCAACTAAATATATTTTAGATTTGTTTACAATAATTGTGTGTGTGTGTGTGTGTGTGTGTGTGTGTGTGTGTGTGTGTGTGTGTGTGTGTGTGTGTGTGTGTGTGTGTGTGTGTGTGTGTGTGTGTGTGTGTGTGTGTGTGTGTGTGTGTGTGTGTGTGTGTGTGTGTGTGTGTGTGTGTGTGTGTGTGTGTGTGTGTGTGTGTGTGTGTGTGTGTGTGTGTGTGTGTGTGTGTGTGTGTGTGTGTGTGTGTGTGTGTGTGTGTGTGTGTGTGTGTGTGTGTGTGTGTGTGTGTGTGTGTGTGTGTGTGTGTGTGTGTGTGTGTGTGTGTGTGTGTGTGTGTGTGTGTGTGTGTGTGTGTGTGTGTGTGTGTGTGTGTGTGTGTGTGTGTGTGTGTGTGTGTGTGTGTGTGTGTGTGTGTGTGTGTGTGTGTGTGTGTGTGTGTGTGTGTGTGTGTGTGTGTGTGTGTGTGTGTGTGTGTGTGTGTGTGTGTGTGTGTGTGTGTGTGTGTGTGTGTGTGTGTGTGTGTGTGTGTGTGTGTGTGTGTGTGTGTGTGTGTGTGTGTGTGTGTGTGTGTGTGTGTGTGTGTGTGTGTGTGTGTGTGTGTACTCACCTAGTTGTACTCACCTAGTTGAGGTTGCGGGGGTCGAGTCCGAGCTCCTGGCCCCGCCTCTTCACTGATCGCTACTAGGTCACTCTCCCTGAGCCGTGAGCTTTATCATACCTCTGCTTAAAGCTATGTATGGATCCTGCCTCCACTACATCGCTTCCCAAACTATTCCACTTACTGACTACTCTGTGGCTGAAGAAATACTTCCTAACATCCCTGTGATTCATCTGTGTCTTCAGCTTCCAACTGTGTCCCCTTGTTACTGTGTCCAATCTCTGGAACATCCTGTCTTTGTCCACCTTGTCAATTCCTCTCAGTATTTTGTATGTCGTTATCATGTCCCCCCTATCTCTCCTGTCCTCCAGTGTCGTCAGGTTGATTTCCCTTAACCTCTCCTCGTAGGACATACCTCTTAGCTCTGGGACTAGTCTTGTTGCAAACCTTTGCACTTTCTCTAGTTTCTTCACGTGCTTGGCTAGGTGTGGGTTCCAAACTGGTGCCGCATACTCCAATATGGGCCTAACATACACGGTGTACAGGGTCCTGAATGATTCCTTATTAAGATGTCGGAATGCTGTTCTGAGGTTTGCTAGGCGCCCATATGCTGCAGCAGTTATTTGGTTGATGTGCGCTTCAGGAGATGTGCCTGGTGTTATACTCACCCCAAGATCTTTTTCCTTGAGTGAGGTTTGTAGTCTCTGACCCCCTAGACTGTACTCCGTCTGCGGCCTTCTTTGCCCTTCCCCAATCTTCATGACTTTGCACTTGGTGGGATTGAACTCCAGGAGCCAATTGCTGGACCAGGTCTGCAGCCTGTCCAGATCCCTTTGTAGTTCTGCCTGGTCTTCGATCGAGTGAATTCTTCTCATCAACTTCACGTCATCTGCAAACAGGGACACCTCAGAGTCTATTCCTTCCGTCATGTCGTTCACAAATACCAGAAACAGCACTGGTCCTAGGACTGACCCCTGCGGGACCCCGCTGGTCACAGGTGCCCACTCTGACACCTCGCCACGTACCATGACTCGCTGCTGTCTTCCTGACAAGTATTCCCTGATCCATTGTAGTGCCTTCCCTGTTATCCCTGCTTGGTCCTCCAGTTTTTGCACCAATCTCTTGTGTGGAACTGTGTCAAACGCCTTCTTGCAGTCCAAGAAAATGCAATCCACCCACCCCTCTCTCTCTTGTCTTACTGCTGTCACCATGTCATAGAACTCCAGTAGGTTTGTGACACAGGATTTCCCGTCCCTGAAACCATGTTGGCTGCTGTTGATGAGATCATTCCTTTCTAGGTGTTCCACCACTCTTCTCCTGATAATCTTCTCCATGATTTTGCATACTATACATGTCAGTGACACTGGTCTGTAGTTTAATGCTTCATGTCTGTCTCCTTTTTTAAAGATTGGGACTACATTTGCTGTCTTCCATGCCTCAGGCAATCTCCCTGTTTCGATAGATGTATTGAATATTGTTGTTAGGGGTACACATAGCGCCTCTGCTCCCTCTCTCAATACCCATGGGGAGATGTTATCTGGCCCCATTGCCTTTGAGGTATCTAGCTCACTCAGAAGCCTCTTCACTTCTTCCTCGGTTGTGTGCACTGTGTCCAGCACTTGGTGGTGTGCCCCACCTCTCCGTCTTTCTGGAGTCCCTTCTGTCTCCTCTGTGAACACTTCTTTGAATCTCTTGTTGAGTTCTTCACATACTTCACGGTCATTTCTTGTTGTCTCTCCTCCTTCCTTCCTTAGCCTGATTACCTGGTCCTTGACTGTTGTTTTCCTCCTGATGTGGCTGTACAACAGTTTCGGGTCAGATTTGGCTTTCGCTGCTATGTCATTTTCATATTGTCTTTGGGCCTCCCTTCTTATCTGTGCATATTCGTTTCTGGCTCTACGACTGTTCTCCTTATTCTCCTGGGTCCTTTGCCTTCTATATTTCTTCCATTCCCTAGCACACTTGGTTTTTGCCTCCCTGCACCTTTGGGTAAACCATGGGCTCATCCTGGCTTTTTCATTAATCCTGTTACCCTTGGGTACAAACCTCTCCTCAGCCTCCTTGCATTTTGTTGCTACATATTCCATCATCTCATTAACTGGCTTCCCTGCCAGTTCTCTGTCCCACTGAACCCCGTTCAGGTAGTTCCTCATTCCTGTGTAGTCCCCTTTCTTGTAGTTTGGCTTCATTCGTCCTGGCCTTCCTGCTTCTCCCTCCACTTGTAGCTCTACTGTGTATTCGAAGCTTAAAACCACATGTGTGTGTGTGTGTGTGTGTGTGTGTGTGTGTGTGTGTGTGTGTGTGTGTGTGTGTGTGTGTGTGTGT
>NW_027199312.1:0-33514 GCF_038502225.1 Cherax quadricarinatus | reverse complement strand
GGGGCAGGACACTTGTGCAGGAGTGAGCCAGGTCAGTGATGCATGACACTTGTGCAGGAGTGAGCCAGGTCAGTGATGCATGACACTTGTGCAGGAGTGAGCCAGGTCAGCGAGGTAGGACACTTGCACGACTTTTATTACAAATAAACAATTTAAAGTAAGAATCTCTTATAATGTGTTACCCCAGACAGTTCGTACACTTGTTAACAAAGTTCTTCCACCTTACTGTGTCCTCCTGTGAGGCATAATGACCCGTGGCTCTGTTGGCAGCGCTATCGCCTCACACAATAAAGGTCCGTTGTTCAATTCCCAGCATGGGTTGAAACGATGGGCATATTTCCTAACCCCTGCTGTCCCTGTTCACCTAACAGTAATTAGATACCAGGGTGTTAGTAGACTAGTGTGGACCGCAACCTAGGGGACAGTATTGAAGAACCGCAGTGGAACTAAGAGAGTCCTCGATGACGCACTGATTTTCTTGGATTATCCTAGTAGAAAAACTCTTTAAGTTAAAATTCCAAACAAATCTTATCTTACCACAAGAGACAATCCCGCTTTTTCTCTGCATCTCTAAAATTCTGTGGTACACTCTTTATGTTGGTCTTCATCCCTCTGTTGGCGCTGTTTAGAACCCTCTTCCTGTATTAGTCTATTCCCGATTAGTAGCTTTATGATTTTGCCTTTTATCTTTGTGGAATTTCCTTTAGGTCTAAGGAGGATTAGAAGAATTTACAGTTACTCTTTCAATCTGACTAGAATGACTTCTTTGCATTTGATGAATTAAGTCATGACAAGTGACTCTTGTGTGTCTGTTAGACAACCATTCACTTCTTTTGCAACAATATTACATACTTCCCAGTCAGCAGGATCCAGATCGTCATCATTGCTTACTCTTTCAGATTTTCTCAAGTTTAAACCTAAATTGTTGCAGTTCAAAGAAATTTTGATCTGAAGGTTCAAATTTATTTTCTGTATCATGCTAAACTTATTTAATTCCTCGTTGATTTCTTTTGATTGATGATAAATACGACACTTAAGGAATACTTGGGAATCTATATTCTGGAAATGTGTCGCCATCCAGTGTCATCTATAGTTCAGTGCAGAGAAACGGTGGATGATGATGAGTTTGATTATCTCAGACTCCTCATCTTCCACAATTTATCTGTAATGGACTGAAGAATCCACTGGTGAAAAATTTCAGGAAAAAAGTTACCCAACTATCAACGCTAAAGTGTAACTGCATGCCTAACTAATGAACTACTCTGCACTATTCCAATAACGTGCATTGAGGCACATAGGGCTGGGGTTGTGAAATACGGGGATATTTTTTCTCGGATCCTGCAGCGACTAAATAAATTTAAGAGTTACCTTTAAGAGGCTGTCTTGCTTTTTTCGCACTCTAAGTTTCGTTTTTTGGTTTACTCATAACTCAGAAGTGCCTCATCTAACAAGTTTTAACTTTTCAACGTTTGTGTACGGTAATGAGTGCCAGATTCTAGGAACAATTTGGATGTTTATGTGCTCTATGACCCTTCATTCTACACTGGCTTGGATAATTTTCTAAACCCACAATGTCGTAGCTTCAAACATTCAGAGACGGCACCTACTAATTCGAAAAAAATAGTTACATCCCGTTAAATAAATTTTAGTTTACCTCTTCTCAGATACTTCAGTGTTCAGCATCTGTGCATTTTAGCGCTAGAACAGTACCTACTGAATTTTTTGCGTGGTTGCGTGCATGCAAATTTGCTGATGTAGTGAAATTGTTGACATTCCAACATCTGTCACGACTTCCTTTTTAGCGAATACAGTGGACCCCCGCATAACGATTACCTCCGAATGCGACCAATTATGTAAGTGTATTTATGTAAGTGCGTTTGTACGTGTATGTTTGGGGGTCTGAAATGGACTAATCTACTTCACAATATTCCTTATGGGAACAAATTCGGTCAGTACTGGCACCTGAACATACTTCTGGAGTGAAAAAAGATCGTTAACCGGGGGTCCACTGTATTTAAGTAAATGTGTTTTAAAAACGTGGAATTGTTGGATTCAATGCCAAGTCTGGAGAATGTCTCATCCGATCGGCGTCAAATTTTAACCGCTTGTGTAGTTTCCTGATTACTAACTTCTTTTGCTGGATGCAAAAAAATCCCAATTTTCTAACTTTATTCAATGAATACTGATAGTCATTTATATTTAATAACTGGTAGATGCTTCTTCCGGTCTTCAAAATATTAATAATGATGCAGTCTGTAAGATAGATGATACAGCATCAGTTGTATCTGAGTAAGAGGAAATTTGTAATTTTACTGTAATTGTTAAAAACTGAAATAGTTGGAATCAGATTATTTACTGGAGAATGTGTTTTCTGATGGGCTTCAAACTTACACCGTTATTGGTGAAATTAAGACACATGTGCAACATATGGGTATCTTTATTGTAGACGTTTCGCCAACCAGTGGCTTTATCAATACAAATTCTAGGACATAACTTGAAGATAGTAGGACTATATACAGAAGATGAGGTAATCAGTCCCTCAACCTAGGAGTAGGTGCGAAGAGCACCGTAGTCGTGGAGATTCTGAAGCAGAAGCAAGGAGCCTGGCGCTTATATAGTAACATACTGCATATGTGTTTATATTTCAATAGTAACGTCAGGTGTAGCAGACGAAGGCATAGTCACTGGTAGGCGGGATTCCCCAGTGGAAGTAGGTCCTTTCCAAAGAGATGGGTTAGTTGTAGTAGTAGTTGTCGTAGTCGTGAAGGTTATGTACGTCTTCTCAGAATCAAGATTCCATGATGTTGCAGTGTCTGACAAGTTGTGCAAGAATGGTATATAATACCGAAAAGATGAAGTTAAGACACATGTGCAACATCTGGGTATAAGAACATAAGAATGTAGGAACACTGCAGAAGGCCTACTGGCCCATGCGAGGCAGGTCCTTATCAAAACGACCTCTACCTAAAGCTACCCAAGAAATAACTCCCGTACCCAATGACACCATTCAAACCCAGCCCTTCCAACTCATATATTTGTCCAGTCTCTTCTTAAAGCTACCCAAGGTCCTAGCCTCTATCACCCCACTGGGAAGATTGTTCCACGCATCCACAACTCTGTTAGAAAACCAGTACTTACCTATGTCCTTTTCTAAATCTAAATTTATCCAACTTAAATCCATTATTTCTGGTTCTTACCTGGTTTGACACCCTCAGTACTTTATTAATATCTCCCTTGTTTATGCCCGCCATCCACTTATACACTTCAATGATATCTCCTCTCATTCTACGCCTCTTCAGTGAGTGGAGATTTAAAGCTTAAAGTCTATCTTCATACGGGAGGTTCCTTACACAGTAAATCATTTTAGTCATTCTCCTTTGTATGTTATCTAATGAGTCTATATCCATCCTGTAGTAAGGGGACCAAAACTGAGCAGCATAATCTAAATGAGACCTCACTAGTGATGTGTAGAGCTGTAAAATAACTTTTGGACTTCTGTTACTTATACTTCTTGAGATAAATCCAAGTAATCTATTGGCCTAGTTGCGCACACTAAGGCACTGCTGTCTTGGCTTTAGATTTCTGCTCACCATGACTCCCAAGTCCTTTTCACATTCTGTATGATCAAGCTCTACTTCACATAGATTATAGCTTCGAGGGTTATTTTCATTACCAAGGGCAAGTACCTTACACTTATCGACATTGAACTCCATCTGCCATTTTTCAGACCAGGACATTAATTTGTCCAAATCCTCCTGGAGTTCACTGCTATCCTCCTCAGAGAGAATTATACGGCCTATCTTTGTATCTTCAGCAAACTTACTCATGTCACTCGTAATCCCTTCATCAAGGTCATTAATGTAAATTGTGAACAAGAGAGGGCCTAAAACTGATCCTTGTGGAACACCACTAGTGACTAATCCCCATTCACATATCACTCCATTAATGGTAACTCTCTGCTTTCTATTGGTAAGCAATACCTCTATCCATGCTAGAACATTACCTTCTATACCATGAGCTGCCACTTTTTTCAAGAGTCTCTTGTGAGGTACTCTATCGAAGGCTTTACTAAAATCCAAACAAACAATTTCATGTAATAAAGTCGGTAATATTACTTTACATACAAACAATATATTTCTTATCACAGTCAACTGCCTCAAATGTTCTATTGAAGAACGTCAGCAAGTTTGTCAGGCAGGAACGACCTCTCGTGAATCCATGCTGAGATTCATTTATCAAGTTATGCTCTTCAAGGTGACTTCTAATAATGTCAGCTATAATTGATTGCAATAACTTGCCCACTATAGATGTCAGGCTTATTGGACGGTAATTTGACGGAACGGACTTATCCCCTGATTTGAATATAGGAACCACATTAGCCATCTTCCACAATTCTGGCACAACACCGGTAAGGATGGACGCATTAAACACACTCGTTAATGGCTGACTAAGCTCCATCTTGCATTCCTTAAGTACCCTGGAAAACAACTCATCGGGTCCCGGGGACTTATTTTGCTTCAGTTTGTCTATCTGTTTAATAACCATGTCCCTCGTGACAGCAATAATATTAGTTAATTTAAATTCATCAGGAACTAAATAATTGTTAATTACTGGAATCTCATTTACATCTTGCTGTGTAAAAACTGACAAAAAATAGTCATTAAATAAGGAACATATTTCCAGTTCATTATCCGTCAGCTGTCCATTCCCAATTTTCAGAGGTCCTACTTTTTCCTTCACCTTCGTTCTATACACTTGAAAGAACCCCTTTGGATTAGTCTTTGATTCACTAGCAACTCTAATTTCATAGTCACGTTTAGCCTTTCTAACCCCCTTTTTTACTTCTCTTTTAAGCTGAACATATTGGTCAGTAAGGTTAACCTCTCCTCTTCTGATGCGCCTATAAATTCCCCTTTTCTCCCCTAATAGATGCTTTAACCTACTGTTAACCCATTTGGGATCGTTATTATTAGACCTAATATCTCTCTGGGCAATGTATATACTCTGGGCACGGTGTACATTATTAAGAAAAAAATCATAAAAGCAGATCCCTTCATAATCGTAAGTATGATTATCGCCAATAAAATCATTAGCTAGATAACCCCAATCAAGATTAGACAGATGTTCCCTAAGTCCATTATAGTCGGCAGAACGGAAATCAGGGATTTTTACTGTATTATCATTATTCTTGCATTCCCAGTTAATGCTAAAAGTGATGGACTTGTGATCACTTGCACCAAGCTCTTCAGTGATCTCCAGATTAATCACGAGTGTTTCCTTATTTGACAAGACTAGGTCTAGAAAATTATTACCCCTGGTAGGCTCTGTTACGCTCTGCTTCAGAAAACAGTCCTGAACTGTTTCCATAAAGTCACTGGACTCTAGATTACCTGTCAAAGAATTCCAGTCAATTTGACTAAAGTTAAAGTCCCCTACTATGACTATGTTATTGTGTCCAGAAGCCCTAACAATTTCTTCCCAAAGAAGTCTCCCTCTATCGCGATCCAAGCCTGGAGGTCGGTATATTACACCTAGAATTAGTTTTTCTTGGCCCTCTACAAACTCTACCCAAACAGATTCTGTTACCGCTCCATCTATTTTTATACCTGTTTTTATGCAATTAAATCCCTGAATATTACACTCAGCAGTCATATCCCGACTCTTTAAATCATACCACGTTTCAGTTAATGCAATGATATCAAAGTTCCCAGCACATGCTACCAAACGTAGTTCATTAATTTTATTTCTTGCACTTGGACTGTTAGCATAAAATACCATCAAATGTTTTTTCTTCTGCACATTTTTCCTATTGATCTTCGTTTTTACACCATTTCTGAAATTATCATTACCCAGAGTTACTCCATGACAGTTACTATTAAGATCCTTAATATCAGAGCATAAGTCAACGTATCCATACTCATTATTTATCATTTCTAAACCCACACCTCTAACTAATCCTAGTGTAAAGTCATAACAACCCCCTCAACTGAGTTAGCAAGAAAACCCACACCTGCCCTGGATAAGTGAACCCCATCCCTGGCATACATGTCATTTCGGCCATAGAAGTTGTCCCAGTTGTCAATGAATGGTACTGCATTATCCTTACAGTGTTTATCCAGCCAACAATTAATACCAATTGCTCTGGACAAGCATTCATTACCAACACCTCTTCTTGGCAAAATGCCACATATAACAGGGAGCCCCTCCTTCTTCCTAATTACGTCTATAGCTGTCCTGACAGCCTCCAGCACTGAGGCAAATAATAGGATTGATCCCATTACCGTTCATGATGTTGTCAAGCCGGCTAACAATGTCCTCCATCCCAGCCCCAGGAAAGCAAACCCTCTGTCTCCCACTCCTGTTCTTCAAGCAGAATGCCCTATCCATGTATCTAACCTGGCTATCCGCAGCAACAACAATATTCTTACCTTCCTTGTTGTCGTTCGTCGTGACGATCCCAGTAGTCGACTCACATTCGTCGGGTAGCACCGAGAATGCGTTGGAGGTTTCCACAAGAGTTTCCACAGCAGTCTCTTTCTTCTTCATCGTTTCTGGCTTTCCATTCGCCTTCTTGATCGTCAACTTTGTCCCCTGCTGTCCAGCTACAGACCACGATCCCTTCTTCACCTGAGGACTCGAAACAGGAGGACTACTACGAATCCTCTTGTTTTCCTTGGTCAATCGCCGTATCTCTATTTTCGCTACCCTCAATTCTTCCTTAAGCTGCTGGTAAAGTTGCTCGATGGAGGGCATCTTGGTTCAGTCCACGGGGAGCACACAAGACACTTTTTCACAGAGTTAAGTACAGGTCACCACATTATTGTAGACGTGGTGGCCTGGAGGGGCTCTGGTGGCCTGGTGGTTAACGCTCTCGCTTCACACGGTGAGGGCCTGGGTTCGATTCCCAGCCATAGTAGAAACATTGGACTTGTTTCTTTCCACCTGTTGTCTATGTTCCCCATCAGTAAAATGGGTACCTGGGTGTTAGTCGACTGGTGTGGGTCGCATCCTGGGACACTGACCTAAGGAGGCCTGGTCACAGACCGGGCCGCGGGGGCGTTGACCCCCGGAACTCTCTCCAGATAAACTCCAGATAAAACCAGTGGCTTTATCAATACAATTTCTAGGACATAACTTGAAGACAGTAGGACTATATACAGAAGATGAGGTAATCAGTCCCTCAACCTAGGAGTAGATGCGAAGAGCACCGTAGTCGTGGAGATTCTGAAGCAGAAGCAAGGAGCCTGGCGCTTATATAGTAACGTCTTTATTAAACCTAACTTTGGCGTTCGTTTTGGCCTGTGTAAATTTCAATTTGCAGATTTTATTAAATACATTGTTTCCAATGTAATAACTACAGAATATATATTTCGATCGGCTTCAAACCGTAAACACTGGTGAATCATATTTGGAATAAATTTGTGTAGATTTTGGACTGTGTTGATGCCATTGTACCTTTTTTAAGCACTTTTATTATACTGCATTTTCATTACAAAGAGAATTTTATGAGATTATACAGAATTTGAAGAGAAGTTTGCATTTTCAGGTCGTTTTAAATTTTAATGAGGATAAACAACTCTCGACAGTTCATCTGTCTGAGATAAAATGAGAATTCATTCTCAGTTTAGCATCAGTTTTCTTAATGGAAGGTTTGATTGAAATTGCCTTGTGAATATCCTAATTTACCACTTTTATTGTGGAAATAGTGATATTAATCTCCATATGAT
This sequence comes from Cherax quadricarinatus, assembly GCF_038502225.1. Lineage (NCBI taxonomy): Eukaryota > Metazoa > Arthropoda > Malacostraca > Decapoda > Parastacidae > Cherax > Cherax quadricarinatus. The sequence goes on along the minus strand of NW_027199312.1, from coordinate 25,787 downwards.
GACTTACAAACGGCTCTTATGATACACCTCAAGTCTTCAGAGCTGAAAATTAACTGTATTACAAACACAGGCATAGTATGGCCAGCAAACCTGGTTGTAATGGGATTAAAGTGAAGCAAAAAAAAAAATAGTATATGACACATATTTTCCTTTAGCAGATATAAATTACAAGTATTTACTAGCATATACTCTTATGTACATTATGTACAGTAATGTAATAGTTAGTGTACAACACGGTAAGAAAAGATGGCGAAAGTAAAATTTAGAGAATGCTCCATGCTCAACCAACAGCCCAGACAAGTCTGTCAATTTGCTTGGCACAGTTGATTTAGTTAAATCCTTAGCACCTGGTTGGCTTGTCGGGAGGCAGCCTATATGGGAGTGTGACATATTGAATAAAATGTAACATATTCATAGCATGCCACAAACTGCTTCACAAACTTTCGCAGCAATTATGCACCATTACCAGTCATGTGCAGTAAAATGCAGTCAGCTTGAGGTGGACAATACAGGAATACCTTTCTCGGATAGTGCAGTAACTGAAATACATCTAACTCATTTTTATATTTGACTGAAATTTCTGGTATAAAATACTGGTATTTTCAATCTACTTTTGCCCATTTACAAATAAATATTCTTTAATGATAGACACTTTAGCCAGAAAACTTCGTAACCCTTGATGTGGATAAGAAAGATCTCATCATTTTATGAATTATGCATCATGAAACAGTGTGTCGCTTTGTCAGTGGCTGATGAATCGCGGTGGTCATGGAGGACAGACTGTGAATTTCTTGCTGAGTTCGGGTATAAGGGAGCTTATAACCCGGCACTTGGATTTTTGGCATGGATCATTTTAGGTATGCAGTGTGCTGCATAGGTATGCAGTGTGAATGATATAGAGACAAGCTGGGTATATTTAATGCTTTGAGAATGTTGCACAGATTGATGGATGAAGTCTGAAGGCACAGCCTGGTGCTAGATATTAGGAGAAGGCTGAATATCTTGGGTGAACAGAGATTAGTCCTCGGATGGGTGCCAAACTTCATCTGGATTTGTGGTGACGAGGAATCTCATGCCTGGGCCAGGGCGGTGCCACTGGATGATAGTTATGGGCCCGCCTGTGACGCTATCCGAAAAAACAGATTAGCTATTAGGAGATATGTTACAGGAAGCCTGGCAAAGGTCTTGAAAGAGGAGTACGTTTCCATTCAGGTTTATTAACCCGCCATTCAAGAGCGAGCTTCCACATATAATGCATCCCCAAGGGCAGAGTTCACGCCCAGTTACTTGTGGCACAAGTGTACCAAGGTGGATCTACAAAATTTTTACCCACTTTAGCTTTTACGTCCCCCACTACAAGTACTCTCACAATTGGTTCAAAACTCCCCAAGCACTCCCAAAATATCTCTCTCTCTCCTCCACCCTACTCTCTTCTCGGGGTGCATAAACACTTACACTTACTTTTCACATCTGACCCTTATTTTACTCATAATCCTTCAATTTACACTCTTGTATTCCCTCTTTTCCTGCCATAACTGATCCTTCAACATTATTGCTACCCCATTCTTTGCTCTAACTCTATTAGAAACCCCTGATATAATTTCATTTGTATCTCCTACCCCTCTTCTATTTGTTTTACTTACTGCCAGGACATCCAGTTTCTTTTCATTCATAACATCCACAATCATCTTTTCCTTATCATCACACTACATCCGTGCACATTCAGACACTTCCAACTTCAAAGTTTTCTTCTTTTTCTTTACAGTAAGCTATGTGGGAGAAGGGGTTACTAGCCCATTTCTCCTGGCATTTTAGATGACTTTTACAACATGCATGGCTTACGGAGAAAAGATTCTTATTCCACTTTCCCATGAAGATGAAAGTAAATAAAAAGAACAAGAACTAAGAGAAAATCAAAGAAAATGAGCGTGTATACCTAAACATGTAAATGCATGTGTAATGTGACCTATTTGTGAGTAAAAAGCAGCAATATATACCTGTTATCAGGTGTGTTTGAGAGGAAAAAGATACCAGCAATCCTACCTTCCTACCATCATGTAAAACAAATACAGGTTTTTATCTCACTCATTTAACTGGATAGTAATACCTCTCTGAGTGGCTGCTGTTACCCTGATGAGTCTTTTGTCTAGCTCCTTAAGGAACTCAGATGCATGCTTTACCCCATGAGCCAAGGGTCTCAGAGCCTATGGGAACAAACATATGATGGGCAAGTTCTCCGTATTTTCTAGACTTTCAGAACTCCCTGGCAGCTGCCCCTCCTTCCTCCCTGGTGTATTGGAGATATCAGCCAAGGTAGATATAACATGTGTAGTCCTACACCACCTGGTTGCCGTCTGCCCAGGCTTGAAAGGTGGTACCATCTGGACTCTTTTGGCTGCCATCAGATCAGCATTGTTGGAGTGGTTCCCTTATTTCTGGGCATCCGGCTGTTGTGAGGATCCTATTGATAATGTTATTAACCTCTTCATGTCTTGCAGTCTATCCCTCGGATTTAAGGCACACAAGACCGTGGTACCCAAATCGATCTGCTGCTTCATTGCCACAATACACCTGTGTTCGGCGAGAATAGGGGCATGTGCCAAGGCTGAAGTTGGGAACAGGTAACAGAAAGTCACTTGCATGAGGAGCTCTCACTGCAAGGAGGCGGGCTCTGTCCTTCCCCGACACACACTGAAGCACTGTTTAGGCTATATTCTCCACTATTGGGCCATCCCAGTGTGACTGTAGTTGTTGGGGGAAGCAGATCTAGTTTCAGAGCCCGTTAGATTATCCCAGATAATTGCTCCGTCAACGAACTTTTGATCATGGCTTCCAATCTTGTCCCTAAGATGATCAGGGACAGTCTCTGCTACAAGCTCTCTGTATACAACCCTTAAGAACAGAAAAACAGGTAGTGCAGTCTGTGATGACATGTGGACATCAATGCCTTCTAGGCTGACTGGAAGTGTAGCTTGGTCCAACTGCCCATCTTATAGAGTAAGGTTAAGTACTTTAGTAAATATATTCCTCAGGATACTGTCGTATTCAAATAGGGTTATCAAATTAAGGTGCATATCTTAGTAAATATGTCAACCTGGGCAGACTCAAGCACTTTGTGAGAAGGTACAAGGCATAGTGGGTGTCAAAATTGCCTATTCGATGTTCCATCCTTCTCAACTCTTCCAGTTTCTTCTTGAGAATTGTGTCAGTGGCATAACTTCCAAGAGGTGCTCCAAGCAAGATGCTATTTGTGAGGGCATTGACTGATGTTCCTGATAGTTTTGATCTCACTGTGTCGATTGCCTGTTGACTGACTGACAGATGATTTCAAATGCAGTGGAACCTCAGTACTCGAACAGATCCCTACTCGATCAATTCGTATTTGAACTCGTTGTCCGGTAAAAGTTGCTCTGTAGTCCACTGTTTGCTCGGCACCCGACCAAACAAACACGACCTGCCAGAACTTTGCTGTAAACTATTTCATGTTTTTTTCGCATTAATAATAACAGCCAACCAAAAACAAAATTGGTTGGGAAAAATTTGTTTGGTACTCAAAAAGATCGGCACTTAAACAGCCTTCCAGAACAAATTCAGTTCGAGTACCAAGGCCTTAAACAACAATGCTCTTCTTGCCGAATAAGGCAAGTAAAAATTTGGGTATGCAATAATTTAGCAAAAAATCATTCGGAACCTAACGAAAAAAAAATGTATTTCATTGTCTTTGTTTATTATTAATTATTTTAAGCTCATCTAATATATATTTAGTTGGATTAGGCTTAATTAAACATGTATCTATATATTGTGCTCGATAGGCAATAGAGGAAGTCGGTCGTAAAGTAAAGAATTTGGTCCATTGTGCATTCTAAAACTGAGCATGGAAAGGGAGTATTTGATGTGTTGATTTTTCCTGAGAAGAACATGGTGGTGAAGTGCCATCAGGCAATTGTCGTTTGTGTTTAGCAAGAACTCATTTATAATTAAGTCCTTTCTAAATTATTTTCAATTAAAGTGTTAAATCTACAAGGGTCATGCAGTGCTACAGGGCAGAAAATAGTACCTTGGCTATAAACAACTAGGTGGAGAGGGGATCAGAGGTGAGGGGAGGAAAGAGCTGGAAAAGACGTTAGGGGCTGTGTCAAAGTTCGTATAATAAAGTAATTGCTGATAAAAAGTCAAAAAGTGATCATAAGTTAAAGGCAGGTCTGCAAAAAGAGAAGATAAGGAAAGAGCGGTAGAGCGGCAGCATCGGTGGAGATAAATCATGTGAGCTCACTGGTAAACCAGACAATTCACAAGAAAGCGAAGAACCGAAATAGAGACTCGACAAACCTCACGGAGGGGATGGGATGTCGTTCTATGAGATACCCATGGGTAAGGTGAGTATGGCTGATGCGAAGACGGGAGAGTGCAGTCTCACGAGTACGGCAATCGAGGTAAGTGGTTTAATAGAGTGCAATTTGTTATGGTGCATGTCCGAACACTGTTGTTGCCAACGGTCGCAAAGACGGGTAGAGATTAGGGTAAAATATTCCATGAAAGAGATGCATCTATAGGAAATAAGAAAATCATGTACTGCTGACCTGTTCATCCGCCTGTTCATTGCCAAACGCATCAACATGTCCAGGGACTCAGCAGAAAATGTCATCTTTGTTTTTGCTAGCTACACGGTGCAACCGAAGATGAATACAAAGTGCTGAGGGGAACCGAAATGATCACAAAAACCGAAGGAAACATACATGTAATATGGAGAAGCGCTATGAGGATGGCATACAACTCGTTAGTAAATATACTAGCTGAGTCTAACAAATGACCTAGGACAACATCGTCAGGGAACACCACCGCGGACCCAACACCGTCAGAAGATTTGGAACCATCTGTATAAACAGCGACGGCACGAGCATGTGGCCAGAAGTGATCAAGAAAAAGAGAGCGAGATGCAGCTGTAGATAAGAGAGCTTTTGTGCACGGCAGTAGGGGAGAACAGACACGATCCATCAGAACCTCCCAAGGGGGAAGGGAAAAGGCAGACACTACATGAACACACAAGGGAGGCAACTGGAGAGAAGACCGGAGTGAAGATGTAGTGAAAATGGATGGAGTAAGCATGGGCTCCAATCAAATAATGGGCTACTACTTACTTCTTAGACCAACCTATATGTAGAAGGAACACGAAAGTCATGAGAGTGGACAAAGTATTGAAGACAATGAGCATCACGACAATCGGCTAAGGAACATTCGCCTCAGCATAGAGACTTTCAACAGAGGATGAACAAAAGGCACCAAGGCATAAACATAGACCCTGATGATGAAGGGGATCTAGCATACAAAGAGCTCCAGGAGAAACTGCAAAATAAAATTCGTCGCCATAATCCAGCTCTGATAAGACTAGGGCGGAATGCAAATGGAGTCCAGTGATCTGCTTTCCATGACCGATGTGCAAGAATTTTAAGGAGGTTCAGCCGACATAGAAAGCTGCCTTCAAATGTGAGGTTTCTATGCCAAGCAGCGATCGAATAGAATGCAAAGAAACATGACCTTATCACAGTCCAGAAAAAGGGTAGTACTAAGAACACAGTCTTGTGGGACTCCTTTGACCTGAACAAAGTCTGAGGACAACGAGGATCAACACAGACAGGAAAATGTCTTTCAGATAAGAAAGCAGCAAAGAAGGTCGGTAGATTACTATGAAGACCCAAGGAGTGGGCCTCGCCTAAAGTGTTATACTTCCAAATGGTGTCACATGCCTTCTCAAGATCAAAAAAGACTGCTACCATTGAGTGTTGATTAGTAAAGGTATTTCGTACATACGTATCTAAGTGGAGCAAGGGGTTCAGAGCAGAGCAGCCCTTGCAAAAGCTATATTGGCGAGGAGAAAAGCTATCGTGACTATCCAAATACCATATTAGATGTTTATTCACCAATCTTCCATCACATTGTAGACTACACTGGTCAGAACAATGGGACGATAGTGAGAGGTATCAAGCCGCAAAGTACCAGATTTTTGAGACGGTAGTACAATCGCAGATTTCCATTGTGGGGGAAGAACCCCCTCACATCCAAACAAGATTGAAAAGAAGCAAAAGTACTGTAAGGGCTGTAGAATGCAAATGCTGTAGCAATTGCATATCCATAGGGATATGGATATCAGGCCCAGCTGCCAATGACTGGTAAGCAGAAATCATGGACTCTAGCTCTAAGACAGTAAAAGGTATGTTATACGGCTATACCATTAGAAGAGAAATCAAATGGCAATTTCTCCCTGGCAGACTTAGAAGCGAGGGACAAAGGTTAAGCCCTTGGAAGATACGGGCAAGATAGTTCCCGATTTACATGGTAATTTCAATAGGTTCTGCAACACTAACACCAGTAACTCGCAAAACGTGAGCTGGGTCCAGAGCTTACTTGCCACACAACTTCTGTACCTTCTTCCAAACTTCACACATAGGGGAAGTCGAGGTAATGGTAGAAATGTATTCTTGCCCACAAGTATGTTTAGCATCACATATAACGTGACGAGCAACTGTCTTTGCCCACTTAAAATCCAAAAGACGATCTGCAGTCCAATTATATCGATAACGGCCCCACGCAGCATGTTTCAAACGCACTACACAGGCACATGCAGATCATCATGAGATCATCATGGCACGCATGTCTGAGAATGCCTGCCTGAGGTCTGAGGAACAGAACGTGATACTGCAGTCAAGCCAAGGTCGAAAACTTATGCACCAGCTCATCAACAGAGAAGGAAGAAGGGTCAACACAAAAAGCGGTAAGATGGGAGAATAAGTTCCAGTTCTCTCGTCCAAATTGCCAACGAGGGCTACGAGGCGGTCGGAAATACGTAGTAGAAGTAAAAATAATGGGAAAGTGATCACTGTCATGCAAATCCAGGAGATCAGACCATGCGTAATCAAGTGCAATTGACGAGGAGCAGATCAATGAAACAGAGATATTGAGTGCAAGAGTCAAAATGTGTGGGAGCATCCGTATTTAATAACCTTTGGGGGTTTCGGACGTACTAGTACGTCTTACGACCCTGGGTTTTTGACATACTAGTACGCCTAAATTCTAGCACCCTCAAATCTAGTGAGAGAAAGCTGGTAGGCCTACATATGTAAGAATGGATCTATGAGGTCAGTGTGCATAGTATAAAAAAAATCCTGCAGCACACAGTGCGTAATGAGAAAAAAAAACTTTGACCGTGTTATCGCCGATGATTAAACGTAATCGCGAGAGCATAATTCCGTAAGTTTTCCATCAAATTTCATACTTTTGGTGTCATTATGATCGGAAAAAGATTCTCTATCTTTTCGTAAAGAAAAAACATTTTTTTTTTTGTGAAATTTGGTCGACCTTGAGAACACGTCTCTGAGAGGACCTGTCGACCCCCAAAGGGTTAAAACACGAAGAGGATGAGAAGTGAGATGAGTTTCCAAATTATCACCACGAGAGTCACAGTGGGAGCCTCCAAAAAGATGATGGTGAGTGTTAAAATCACCTAACAAGATGGGCAGCGGCAGAAAAGAGATCAAGAACACAATATCAGAGATACAGAATGCATGGGAATGGGAGAAATATAGAGGGCAAACTGTATACCATCTGTGCAAATAAATACGGGCTGCAGTATAATGAAGCAGAGAGCTAACAAAGACTTGTTGAAACGGTATACCAACGCACACAAGAAGCGCACTCTCATTACAAGTTTCTTCATTAAAGGGATAGGAAGAATGCAACAGCACATAGCCTGAAATGGGATGGATAACTGCTGAACGAACTTTAGGCCCTTGTAACCCAACACATGCTGGGGAAAACTGGGAGAGTAATACTTGGGGCTCTCCCTGATTACCCCTGAGGCCATTATAAGTCATAATTCATAAAGGTTGGTATGCCAACAACGAGAAGCAATAAAATCTATGGGCAAGTAGGGTCAGTGATGTCAACATGTGGAGGCAATAGAGGGCATGTAAGCAAGGAGGAATAGGAATGCTGTGAAAGAAAAGATTGCTGCGAGGGTTGTGAAAAATAAGAAGGGGCAGAAGGAGGTGCACCAGTGTCTATAGAGCATTTCGTCTCCACAATATAGTCAGAGATAGCATCAAGTGTCTCAGCAGACAAGGAAAATGCCGATACCATGACTTCAGAGACATTTGAGGTAGAGGAAGTTGAGATTGGGGTGACTATGGAGGGAACCAAAGAGGTCTGAGTGGGGCGGGTAGTAAGAACCTTGAGAGATGCACCAGTGGGGACAGAAGAGTACTACAGAGGAACAGGAGAGGAAGGAGGCTGGAAGGGTACTGGGGAAGAAGTCTTGGGGTGGGGAAAAGAGGAGAAAAGGGGACCACATGAGGGGGCACAAACCTTCACCTTCGTGTGAGAGATGGACAGGGAGTGAGAACTAGGCACCGAGGCCGATGTGAAGACTTACTCAACCCTGTAAGATCTTGAGTAGATCTTACCAAGGCCGGCTCCTCCTTAGGAAAATTAATGAATAGAAAAAGAATAATAACATACAAATATAAACACTTTATTATTTAGAAATGAAAATATAAAGCAGTTAAATATGAATTTTTATCCTACTTGAAAGAGAAATGAAAAATGAAAAAAAAAATGTTATTTGAATTCACCGCTAACATGTACAGTTAGACTGTGGTGTCTTGGTTGATGTTGACACCGCACTTCGTAGAAATTGTAGCCATTGCTGATGATGTGGGGGGGGGTCACAGCTGTTGAGTGACAACCCAACGACTAGTTCGTCAGTGTCTCTAGCCTTGAATAATCCATCAAGATGATAGGAACGCAGGTCTTTCACCACTGCAAAGATGAGGGATAGTTGCCTGGGGTTGGCTGCACTCAGGTATGTAGATAAAAGGTGACGTCCCAGAACTCATGTAAAGTTCGTCTCCTTTCAGCATTGTTTCTTTGGTTGCCAGATGACCCAAGCTGACATTCCAAGGTAGAAAGAGACAAAAGTTATCCACTGCTTGAGAAATCACTCTCCATGATAAGTGTAAGACACTTAAAAAAATTGGTGATTTAAAAGCAAAACATGGAAATCAAGGCAGAATGAACTAAGTTTTAGAATTGGTTAAAAGCGAAGCTTTTAACAAATATATTAACTAGAATAGGAGCAGAGGCTTCTATTTAAAGTTGTGCTGGGAGCTGTGAGTCAAGTGATTATCCATTTGGTTGGAGCGCCACACGTCACCTTTCCAGGTGGAGAAAAAGGGGGGGGGGATAGTGGGAGCTAGACACTGACTCTACCTTAACAAGCAGACTGACAAACTATCGTCACCATATTTTCGCTCGCTACTCCTATCTATTGAACTTTTCCCTCACAGCCGACAAGGAAAACTGTTGGGGAATTGTAGCACCATAGGAATGTAAAGAGGCTTGGGCGTATGTGACAGGTTTACCTTCTCAGGTGATAGGTGCAGAGATGATGCAGATGGGCGAGGCCTGTCAGACTGATAAGCTAGTGGGTGAAGAAATAAAAGTAGGTGGTGGTGGTTTCAGAGTGTAAAGCCCCAAAAGAATTAGAGACTGGGGTGACCCTGGAAGACAGGGCACCAGAGGAGCTGGTAGGAAGGGGAACTACCAAGGTTGAAGGTCTCCTAGCTACTGGAAAATAAGGAACAGGGGGAAGATTACCCTGAAGGTGGATCCATGACAGACGTAGCATAAGGCCCTCGATCTCATTAAGACAACGAGGTCCATGAGCAGGCAGGTCATATGTATCCACTTTGAAAATTGGAAGGTTCTAAACTCACCTAAAGGAATAATTGCTCTAAAATATTGTCACCGCAAGATAGAAAACCACACTTTGCAATAGTACTTGGTAAGACCACCGTACCACTGAAAGAAATTAGAGTAAAATGCTTGTAAACTGTGATAGGAACATTATTAATGGAAGTAAGATGGGTAAGATCATGAGCTTGGCCTGTGTTCTGGACAGTAACGATGTGCTTACCACTCTGAAGAGCAAGAAAGGAAATATTTTAGCCCATATGTCGTAAAAGAGCTTTACCAATACTGTGCATGCAAACATTGTGCATAACGGAAGTGGGTGTCGTGTAGGTCGTTTTTAGTTGGAATGAGCAGAAATCGAAGGACTGTCGTCAGCAAATGGTCTGGAATGTTTTGGTGAAGGGCCACGGGAGGCCTGATCTGAGGGAAGTGGGAGACCCAAAAACCATTGCACCATATTTGGGAATCTGGACACATAAGAAGAACTAGTAAGAAAATAGAATAAAACCCAGAGGGGTGTGAATATATATGCTTGTACATGTACATGTAGTGCGACCTAAGTGTAAGCAGAAGTAGCAAGACGTACCTGAAATCTTGCATGTTTATGAGACAGAAAAAAGGACACCAGCAATCCTACCATCATGTAAAACAATTACAGGCTTTCGTTTTACACTTACTTGGCAGGACGGTAGTACCTCCCTGGGTGGTTGCTGTTTACCAATCTACTACCTATGATATATATATATATATATATATATATATATATATATATATATATATATATATATATATATATATATATATATATATATATATCGTCGCCGAATAGGCAGAACTTGCGATCTTGGCTTAAATAGCAACTTTCATCTTGCCATATAGGACAAGTAAAAATTTGTGTATGCAATAATTTCGCCAAAATAATTCTGAACCTAAAGAAAAAAATATATTTCACTGTGTTTGTTTAGTATTAAATTATTGCAAACAAATCTAAAATATATTTAGTTGGGTTAGGCTAAAATAAATTGTTCTTGTTATAATAAGGTTAGGTAAGTTTTCTAAGATTCTTTTTGTGCAAAATTAAAAATTTTTACATTAACATTAATGAAAAAAATATATCTTTAAACTTCTAAGAGAATTTTTTAGAAAGGACTTAATTTTAAATGAGTTCTTGCTAATTGACCAGTTTTGCATATTCGGCACGACATATACATATATATATATATATATATATATATATATATATATATATATATATATATATATATATATATATATAAATATATATATATATATATATATACATGTATATATCTATACATGTATATATATTAAAGGTGTAAGGGTTATGGAACATGTAGAGACAAGCAAGTTAAAGAACTGTAGAAAGGTACTTAGCGTCTCGCAACCGCCCCCGGTCCTTTTCCAGGAGCCGTCGATGCTACCACCCATAGGATGTGGGAAATCAAGTAATTTTAAGTATATAATTACCCCTGAAGAACATATGTTTCAGCATTGCACTGGTACAGTGCTGATTAGATGATTACGGGGTACTTTGGTAAATCCAGACATTCTATGACTTTGCTATCTGTTGCGCAGCCGACCTAACTAGGTTCATTACTGACTAGACTCACCTGGGTATATCTATCGGACCGGCAAGGTTTTCCCCTGGCTTGTGGTAGGAAATTACCCCGATATCCTTTGTCTTGACTGAAGTAGCAGTGTCTCATGGTGCACTGTCTCTGTCTGAAGATTGTTCGCAACACACACTGTTACACTACACCATTATCAATATTAGTTTTTGTTTCACGGTATTTCACAACAGGATGACCTGTCCCATTTCACTGTATCATAGTTCTACCGTGAATTGTTGAGATTGTCAATTAAAAGGCAGAGAACGCACTGCACTATTATTTCTTTGTTAAGGTCAATGCTCACTCAAACTCACGCTTCCCATACGTCCCGTGAAGCATCTGACCTCATCCCCGTACTTCGCCATGGGGCGCGGCCCTAAATCGCCGACTTCAGCTTGACATCGTCACAGTTTCATTACAAGTGATAGATTTTCTGGTATCTATCGATCGACGAGAGTTCATTATTATCCCACATTGTGAATTAACTGATACAGGGTTTTCCTGCTAGGGTAAAGGAGTTATTTTTCCATTCCACTCACTCGTCTTACACTACTACTACTCCGCAGAGGTGGCGTGACTTATTGTGAAGATGTTAGCCTCATACGGAATCAATTAAATTGTTTATCAGAAACCAAGACGCCATTTGCCCTTTCTGAGAGGGTTGAGTCCCTCAGGGGGCTGAAAGGGCTGAAGGGGGCTGATACCCTCCTTACTGGAGAATTTTTTTCCACAAAATGGGGGCATTTTCTCTTGAATACGAACGAATATATGGTTGTTAATTAAACTGCAGCGCAGTTTGTTTTGTTGATATTACTTGTAGCTCCATTATTAATGTACGATTATTGTTTCGGATTTGTATACACACGTTGTTCTATGATGATGTGCGACCGTTATTCTGTGGATGGTGTACGACCGTTGTTCTGTGGATGATGAAGGACCATTGTTTTGTGGATGATGTACGACGGTTGTTCTCTGGATGATGTACGACAGTTGTTCTCTGGATCATGTACGACCTTTGTTCTGTGGATGATGTACGACTGTTCTTCTGTGGATGATATTCATCTGTTGCTCAACGGTTGCTATATAGCTATTTCTCAACTGTTGCTATATGCCTATTGTTCAATGGTTGCTATATACCTGTTGCTCCTTGGTTAATATATACCTATTCCTTTGTGGCTGATTTATGCCTGTTGTTCTGTGGTTGATATACACCTGTTGCTACTTGGTTGATAAACACCTGTTACTAAGTAGTTGACATACACCTGTTGCCACGTGATTAACATACACCTGTTGCCACGTGATTAACATACACATGTTGCTACGTGACTGATATACAACAAACCTTGCATTAACTATTATTTCTTAATTGATAAACAACCACTGTTTTGTGATTTATAAACTCGCATTGCAGAGTTATTTAATCCAAGGTAAAGTGCCCAGTGGTTAATGTACTTGAAATATACACAACATATAGCTTTGTTTCCCTCTTCACTTATATCATCTCTACGTTAGTTCCCGATATTGATGACGTCTTCAGCAAGACGTCTTGCCACACTTTCCTCCTCCTAGTATTTTCAAGCCAGAATAAACTTTCCCTACATTGGATCATTTCTCTCAATTTTTAAATAGGTGGACAGGTAAGCCAGCAGAAGGTCTCGGTCAGATGGTCAAAATTTGTGAATATAACAATGGTATATAATACGGACGGACAAGTAGTTAGGTAAGACACAAGTTCACATCTCTACTGCTTCCTCTGTATTCGACTGAAGAAGTCTACTATGTAGACGAAACGTATCGGAATAAAAATACGTAAACATTGTACATGTGTCTTAGTTATCCTACAAAAAATTCCAGAGGCGCGTTATCAGTTAACTAAGACTCGCGTACCGAAACCCATGTTCTGTTTCCTGTCCAATCTTACCTCGCTGCATTACAACATATCAGCACATTACCGAGCCACTTTCCAATCTTTCATACCTCTCTTCCTCTGCCCTCCATTCCCTCACATTACAATCCTCCATCAATCTCTCCAAAATACACTTAGCTTCAAGATAAATTTCACTCATAGTCTGACTGCACTGGCTAAATAAATCTTGGAAGATTCTTAATAGTGTTTTTTACCCAGCGCCATCACCTGTTAATTGTTAAACTTCGATCATATTCTTCCATAACTCAGGGTAATGGCGCAAGTTCAACAGTAAAGTGAGAATTTACATATTACTGTTTTATGGTTTATAAACCTCAGCTTTGCTTCGCGAGGCACAAGGAACGATTGAGAAAAAAATAAGAAAATCAGAGATTGTCGGACTGATTACAGCCACCGCAACCACTTAGGTGAGTAGAAGTATGTATGTATGAATATATGTATGTTTGCATGCTGTATATGTGTGTGTATGTATACATGTATGTATGTATGTATGTATTCATATATGTATGTACATGCACACGTACGTACATGCGTACTTACATATAGTTCACAGTTCCTCTCTGGGCACTCGACTCAATGGCAGGCCATTCGGATTGGTGTTACTCTTCGCCTAGCCGCCCCCCTACTCACAGAACATAGGTGTATTTGCAACAGGGCGACGGCTGATCAGTTCACACTTCATTGTTTCGTGTGTCACACATCAGAAGGGAAGTACGCTAGACATGAGTAGGTCAACGACATCAACAAGCGAAGCCTCGTCACAGCCCGTTGCCCAGATCAACGGGAACTCAAGTACAGAGGTCTGACGAAAGTCAGACCTCTGGTAAGCAGATCGCCTGACTATACACCTGTGCCACCACATTGGCAGACACCTACTTACCACACTCTGTAGCTGAAGGGGGTGGAGCTGCCAGCCACAGGGAGAACCAGGAGACCCGCAGATGTGAAGGCCTTCCCCATTGCTATAACTTCATCCCAGTAGGGATGGGGTAAGTGTGCTCTAATGTTCCTCAAAGAGCTGGGTGAAAAACTCATCATAGAAACCAAGGATCACAGGGCGGCCAGCTTCCTCTTTCAGACTCAGTGTTGCGATCCAGAGGGGAAATGCCTGCAGCATTCTGGGCACGCGGCCCACCTCCGGGGAGCTGGACGAAGTATTCGAGATGTAGCTCAGAGATGCTATCTATGTTGTTCTACTCCGTATTGTATTTTTATCAGTGTATATTGTCTTTAAATAAAGTCCACATAGGAAATAGAGAGTGGTAGGAAAAAACAATATTCAAACAGCTTCAGGGATTTGGTCACACTTGACAGACACGCACATGCATATATATATACATACATCTAGGTTTTTCTCCTTTTTCTAAATAGCTCTTGTTCTTCTGTATTTCTTCTATTGTCCATGGGGAAGTGGAAAAGAATCTTTCCTCCGTAAGCCATGCGTGTCGTATGAGGCGACTAAAATGCCGGGAGCAATGGGCTAGTAACCCCTTCTCCTGTAGACACTTACTAAAAAAGAGAAGAAGAAAAACTTTATAAAACTGGGATGCTTAAATGTGCGTGGATGTAGTGCGGATGACAAGAAACAGATGATTGCTGATGTTATGAATGAAAAGAAGTTGGATGTCCTGGCCCTAAGCGAAACAAAGCTGAAGGGGGTAGGAGAGTTTCAGTGGGGGGAAATAAATGGGATTAAATCTGGAGTATCTGAGAGAGTTAGAGCAAAGGAAGGGGTAGCAGTAATGTTAAATGATCAGTTATGGAAGGAGAAAAGAGAATATGAATGTGTAAATTCAAGAATTATGTGGATTAAAGTAAAGGTTGGATGCGAGAAGTGGGTCATAATAAGCGTGTATGCACCTGGAGAAGAGAGGAATGCAGAGGAGAGAGAGAGATTTTGGGAGATGTTAAGTGAATGTATAGGAGCCTTTGAACCAAGTGAGAGAGTAATTGTGGTAGGGGACCTGAATGCTAAAGTAGGAGAAACTTTTAGAGAGGGTGTGGTAGGTAAGTTTGGGGTGCCAGGTGTAAATGATAATGGGAGCCCTTTGATTGAACTTTGTATAGAAAGGGGTTTAGTTATAGGTAATACATATTTTAAGAAAAAGAGGATAAATAAGTATACAAGGTATGATGTAGGGCGAAATGACAGTAGTTTGTTGGATTATGTATTAGTAGATAAAAGACTGTTGAGTAGACTTCAGGATGTACATGTTTATAGAGGGGCCACAGATATATCAGATCACTTTCTAGTTGTAGCTACACTGAGAGTAAAAGGTAGATGGGATACAAGGAGAATAGAAGCATCAGGGAAGAGAGAGGTGAAGGTTTATAAACTAAAAGAGGAGGCAGTTAGGGTAAGATATAAACAGCTATTGGAGGATAGATGGGCTAATGAGAGCATAGGCAATGGGGTCGAAGAGGTATGGGGTAGGTTTAAAAATGTAGTGTTAGAGTGTTCAGCAGAAGTTTGTGGTTACAGGAAAGTGGGTGCGGGAGGGAAGAGGAGCGATTGGTGGAATGATGATGTAAAGAGAGTAGTAAGGGAGAAAAAGTTAGCATATGAGAAGTTTTTACAAAGTAGAAGTGATGCAAGGAGGGAAGAGTATATGGAGAAAAAGAGAGAGGTTAAGAGAGTGGTGAAGCAATGTAAAAAGAGAGCAAATGAGAGAGTGGGTGAGATGTTATCAACAAATTTTGTTGAAAATAAGAAAAAGTTTTGGAGTGAGATTAACAAGTTAAGAAAGCCTAGAGAACAAATGGATTTGTCAGTTAAAAATAGGAGAGGAGAGTTATTAAATGGAGAGTTAGAGGTATTGGGAAGATGGAGGGAATATTTTGAGGAATTGTTAAATGTTGATGAAGATAGGGAAGCTGTGATTTCGTGTATAGGACAAGGAGGAATAACATCTTGTAGGAGTGAGGAAGAGCCAGTTGTGAGTGTGGGGGAAGTTCGTGAGGCAGTAGGTAAAATGAAAGGGGGTAAGGCAGCCGGGATTGATGGGATAAAGATAGAAATGTTAAAAGCAGGTGGGGATATAGTTTTGGAGTGGTTGGTGCAATTATTTAATAAATGTATGGAAGAGGGTAAGGTACCTAGGGATTGGCAGAGAGCATGCATAGTTCCTTTGTATAAAGGCAAAGGGGATAAAAGAGAGTGCAAAAATTATAGGGGGATAAGTCTGCTGAGTATACCTGGTAAAGTGTATGGTAGAATTATTATTGAAAGAATTAAGAGTAAGACGGAGAATAGGATAGCAGATGAACAAGGAGGCTTTAGGAAAGGTAGGGGGTGTGTGGACCAGGTGTTTACAGTGAAACATATAAGTGAACAGTATTTAGATAAGGCTAAAGAGGTCTTTGTGGCATTTATGGATTTGGAAAAGGCGTATGACAGGGTGGATAGGGGGGCAATGTGGCAGATGTTGCAAGTGTATGGTGTAGGAGGTAGGTTACTGAAAGCAGTGAAGAGTTTTTACGAGGATAGTGAGGCTCAAGTTAGAGTATGTAGGAAAGAGGGAAATTATTTCCCAGTAAAAGTAGGCCTTAGACAAGGATGTGTGATGTCACCGTGGTTGTTTAATATATTTATAGATGGGGTTGTAAGAGAAGTAAATGCGAGGGTCTTGACAAGAGGCGTGGAGTTAAAAGATAAAGAATCACACACAAAGTGGGAGTTGTCACAGCTGCTCTTTGCTGATGACACTGTGCTCTTGGGAGATTCTGAAGAGAAGTTGCAGAGATTGGTGGATGAATTTGGTAGGGTGTGCAAAAGAAGAAAATTAAAGGTGAATACAGGAAAGAGTAAGGTTATGAGGATAACAAAAAGATTAGGTGATGAAAGATTGAATATCAGATTGGAGGGAGAGAGTATGGAGGAGGTGAATGTATTCAGATATTTGGGAGTGGACGTGTCAGCGGATGGGTCTATGAAAGATGAGGTGAATCATAGAATTGATGAGGGAAAAAGAGTGAGTGGTGCACTTAGGAGTCTGTGGAGACAAAGAACTTTGTCCTTGGAGGCAAAGAGGGGAATGTATGAGAGTATAGTTTTACCAACGCTCTTATATGGGTGTGAAGCATGGGTGATGAATGTTGCAGCGAGGAGAAGGCTGGAGGCAGTGGAGATGTCATGTCTGAGGGCAATGTGTGGTGTGAATATAATGCAGAGAATTCGTAGTTTGGAAGTTAGGAGGAGGTGCGGGATTACCAAAACTGTTGTCCAGAGGGCTGAGGAGGGGTTGTTGAGGTGGTTCGGACATGTGGAGAGAATGGAGCGAAACAGAATAACTTCAAGAGTGTATCAGTCTGTAGTGGAAGGAAGGCGGGGTAGGGGTCGGCCTAGGAAAGGTTGGAGGGAGGGGGTAAAGGAGGTTTTGTGTGCGAGGGGCTTGGACTTCCAGCAGGCATGCGTGAGCGTGTTTGATAGGAGTGAATGGAGACAAATGGTTTTTAATACTTGACGTGCTGTTGGAGTGTGAGCAAAGTAACATTTATGAAGGGGTTCAGGGAAACCGGCAGGCCGGACTTGAGTCCTGGAGATGGGAAGTACAGTGCCTGCACTCTGAAGGAGGGGTGTTAATGTTGCAGTTTAAAAACTGTAGTGTAAAGCACCCTTCTGGCAAGACAGTGATGGAGTGAATGATGGTGAAAGTTTTTCTTTTTCGGGCCACCCTGCCTTGGTGGGAATCGGCCAGTGTGATAATAAAAAAAAAATAATATATATATATATATATATATATATATATATATATATATATATATATATATATATATATATATATATATATATATATATATATATATATATATTATTATTATTATTATTATCACACTGGCCGATTCCCACCAAGGCAGGGTGGCCCGAAAAAGAAAAACTTTCACCATCATTCACTCCATCACTGTCTTGCCAGAAGGGTGCTTTACACTACAGTTTTTAAACTGCAACATTAACACCCCTCCTTCAGAGTGCAGGCACTGTACTTCCCATCTCCAGGACTCAAGTCCGGCCTGCCGGTTTCCCTGAACCCCTTCATAAATGTTACTTTGCTCACACTCCAACAGCACGTCAAGTATTAAAAACCATTCGTCTCCATTCACTCCTATCAAACACGCTCACGCACGCCTGCTGGAAGTCCAAGCCCCTCGCACACAAAACCTCCTTTACCCCCTCCCTCCAACCTTTCCTAGGCCGACCCCTACCCCGCCTTCCTTCCACTACAGACTGATACACTCTTGAAGTCATTCTGTTTCGCTCCATTCTCTCTACATGTCCGAACCACCTCAACAACCCTTCCTCAGCCCTCTGGACAACAGTTTTGGTAATCCCGCACCTCCTCCTAACTTCCAAACTACGAATTCTCTGCATTATATTCACACCACACATTGCCCTCAGACATGACATCTCCACTGCCTCCAGCCTTCTCCTCGCTGCAACATTCATCACCCATGCTTCACACCCATATAAGAGCGTTGGTAAAACTATACTCTCATACATTCCCCTCTTTGCCTCCAAGGACAAAGTTCTTTGTCTCCACAGACTCCTAAGTGCACCACTCACTCTTTTTCCCTCATCAATTCTATGATTCACCTCATCTTTCATAGACCCATCCGCTGACACGTCCACTCCCAAATATCTGAATACATTCACCTCCTCCATACTCTCTCCCTCCAATCTGATATCCAATCTTTCATCACCTAATCTTTTTGTTATCCTCATAACCTTACTCTTTCCTGTATTCACTTTTAATTTTCTTCTTTTGCACACCCTACCAAATTCATCCACCAATCTCTGCAACTTCTCTTCAGAATCTCCCAAGAGCACAGTGTCATCAGCAAAGAGCAACTGTGACAACTCCCACTTTATGTGTGATTCTTTATCTTTTAACTCCACGCCTCTTGTCAAGACCCTCGCATTTACTTCTCTTACAACCCCATCTATAAATATATTAAACAACCACGGTGACATCACACATCCTTGTCTAAGGCCTACTTTTACTGGGAAATAATTTCCCTCTTTCCTACATACTCTAACTTGAGCCTCACTATCCTCGTAAAAACTCTTCACTGCTTTCAGTAACCTACCTCCTACACCATACACCTGCAACATCTGCCACATTGCCCCCCTATCCACCCTGTCATACGCCTTTTCCAAATCCATAAATGCCACAAAGACCTCTTTAGCCTTATCTAAATACTGTTCACTTATATGTTTCACTGTAAACACCTGGTCCACACACCCCCTACCTTTCCTAAAGCCTCCTTGTTCATCTGCTATCCTATTCTCCGTCTTACTCTTAATTCTTTCAATAATAACTCTACCATACACTTTACCAGGTATACTCAACAGACTTATCCCCCTATAATTTTTGCACTCTCTTTTGTCCCCTTTGCCTTTATACAAAGGAACTATGCATGCTCTCTGCCAATCCCTAGGTACCTTACCCTCTTCCATACATTTATTAAATAATTGCACCAACCACTCCAAAACTATATCCCCACCTGCTTTTAACATTTCTATCTTTATCCCATCAATCCCGGCTGCCTTACCCCCTTTCATTTTACCTACTGCCTCACGAACTTCCCCCACACTCACAACTGGCTCTTCCTCACTCCTACAAGATGTTATTCCTCCTTGCCCTATACACGAAATCACAGCTTCCCTATCTTCATCAACATTTAACAATTCCTCAAAATATTCCCTCCATCTTCCCAATACCTCTAACTCTCCATTTAATAACTCTCCTCTCCTATTTTTAACTGACAAATCCATTTGTTCTCTAGGCTTCCTTAACTTGTTAATCTCACTCCAAAACTTTTTCTTATTTTCAACAAAATTTGTTGATAACATCTCACCCACTCTCTCATTTGCTCTCTTTTTACATTGCTTCACCACTCTCTTAACCTCTCTCTTTTTCTCCATATACTCTTCCCTCCTTGCATCACTTCTACTTTGTAAAAACTTCTCATATGCTAACTTTTTCTCCCTTACTACTCTCTTTACATCATCATTCCACCAATCGCTCCTCTTCCCTCCCGCACCCACTTTCCTGTAACCACAAACTTCTGCTGAACACTCTAACACTACATTTTTAAACCTACCCCATACCTCTTCGACCCCATTGCCTATGCTCTCATTACCCCATCTATCCTCCAATAGCTGTTTATATCTTACTCTGCCTCCTCTTTTAGTTTATAAACCTTCATGTCTCTCTTCCCTGATGCTTCTATTCTCCTTGTATTATCCCATCTACCTTTTACTCTCAGTGTAGCTACAACTAAAAAGTGATCTGACATATCTGTGTCTTTTATCTACCAATACATAAGCATGGCCCTTCTATAGAACATGTACATCCTGAAGTCTACTCAACATGAGACAGAAAAAGAAACCAGCAATCCTACCATTTTATCTACAGTCATCTGGCAGGACGGTAGTACTTCCCTGGGTGGTTGCTGTCTACGGCAGGACCGTAGTACTTCCCTGGGATTTTGCACCAAAAGAATCTTAGAAAACTTACCTAACCTTATTATAAGAAGAACAATTTATTTTAGCCTAACCCAACTAAATATATTTTATATACGTTTACAGTAATTTAATACTAAACAAACACAGTGAAATATATTTTTTTCGTTGGGTTCAGAATTATTTTGGCGAAATTATTGCATACACAAATTTTCACTTGTCCTATATGGCAAGATGATCGTTGCTATTTAAGCCAAGATCGCAAGTTCTGCCTATTCGGAACGACATATATATATATATATATATATATATATATATATATATATATATATATATATATATATATATATATATATATATATATATATATATATATATAATGTGTGTGTGCGTGTTTGTGTGTCTGTGTGTTTCTCTACAGTATGCATGTATGAATGTACATATGCATATATGTATGCATGATGTATGTATGAAAGTATGTACGTCCAGCACGTGCGAATGCATGTTTGAATGCATGCATGTGTGTACCTATGTTTGTACAGTGTGTGTGTTTGTGCATGAATAAATGTATGTATATGTATATGCATACATGAGGAATGAAAGCATGTATGAATGTGTTTACGTGCAGTATGTGTGAAGGTATGTATATACTCACATATTTATGGTTACAGGGGTCGAGTATTAGCTCCTGGCCCAGCCTTCTCACTGATCGCTACTAGGTCTACTCTCTCCCTGATCCAAAAGCCTTACAGTGCTCACGAAATCGTAACGACACGATTGCCTTACAGTACTTCGTCTTAAAACTATGTATGGATCATGTACTTCGTCTTAAAACTATGTATGGATCAACTACTTAATATATTTATGTAAGCATAAATGTATGTATGTGAAGAATGGAGGTAGCGTATGTGGCATCATGACTGGGTAGGGTTAGTTGTCTCTTGTTCAATCATGAATCTACCCTAGGGCTTGCCGCCTCACCCTGGCTTAATAACAAGTACTCACCTCCATTACCACATAGTGTATAAGTGAACACTCAGTACATCTGGTATGGTTACATGCAAGGTGGTAGCAGTGGGTATATTCCGACCCCTGAATGGGTCACAATGTATATAATGTATATTACTTGTTCATACAATTTTATACTGCTTATATTTGCGATATTAGCTAAATCGTAAATATATTGCTTTATATTATTATTTGACTTTGTTATATTATTAGGTAGGATGTAACATTTATATATTATTCAGTGCTCATAGTTCGAGAGTGTTAAGTAGCTGACAGCCTTGTCTAACAAGCGTTTCGCTCGTTACGCTGCTGGCTTCTCTGTGTTGTTGGGCAGCAGCAGCAGCATGGAGAGTCACGTGATCAGGGGGGGTGATCACACCTCGCCTGGAGAGAGTCTAGCTGGCCTGCGCTCCTTGTTGTTGGTTGGACGTTGCTTCTAACAAGACGTCCCACACCAGCTCTCCCTTGATGGCCCTTGTTGGAAGATCGTCTCTGTCACTTTCTTGATGTTGTTTCTGTGTAACTCTGTTCACAGAACATAACCTAGACTTAGTGATTTTCGACGTTGTACTGAGGTTGTGTGTCGCATAGACACTCTGAGAAACTCAGGTCCTGAGCTGTAGCTTCTGACCTAATTTGTACTGGTATCTGTGCACTGTCACAGTAGTATGGGAGTTTTGGGAATTTTGTGGAGGATCTGCAGATGGTCCCTACTTAGTGTCGTTATATTATCTCCTTGTTCCTGATTCTGTGTTGCTGTTGCTTGTTATATTGCTGTTCGGCTTATTAGTCGTTTTATTGTTCAAGCAAGCTGTTCTGATTGCCAGGTTGGTTAAGAAGTTAGTTTATGTGAGGACTTTTAGTCAGTCACTGGTTTAAGTCTAGTCGAGTCTTGAGACAGCGAACTACTTACACACACACACACAAACTTACTTGTATATATTTGTATTATGTTATTAAATGCTAACAATGTACCAGACGCTACTTAAAAGCCATAGAGTTTGATATGTGCCTTCAGCTCAATACTACTGTACACGAGAGAAGTGATTATTTTGATTACTCTAATTTACTTGGATAATATATGTCTAGACAACTTAATTGTTAATAAACTTATTAAATTTTAATTTCTTTAGTTAGTAACCTTCCAGTTGTAATCCTGAAGCACTATTGAAGCTTATTAAATTCTAATGGATAATTGGACTAGGATACTGACTACTTGTTACAAAAACCCAGTAACAGGCTGGATGCTAGAAGGGCAGTCCTTTCTAGTATTCACTGGAGATCTCTAAGCTTAATAGAAATAGAGTTATTTGTAACAGGGTACACCTGAGGATACCTACATGGGGAGTCACGGGCTACGATCTCGTCTGTAGTGAGCCTATCGAAGTGATAAATCCGGGTCACTGTGGTAACGGGTAGTCCATGATATCCATGAGGGTAATTGCCTTGGCGGCTCTCTGGTGCTAGTGTGACTGCCTGCCGTCGGCTCAGCAGCTTACCCCGTGGGCACTCAAACTGGCGGACTGAAGGTGTCTATGACCTACTTAATGTGTGCATAGTGTAATTACTACGTTAAACTAAACGACTATCTCTAAGTTAACCTATATAAATGCAGTAGTAAGTAGTAATTGTATTGCATAATTAGCCTAAGGAGTTACGAGACTAATTCTTGGAATTAAGTATATACAGAACCCTTTATGGGGCAGACCGGAAAATGTGGGTCTGAGCACGTGATTTTTTACGCGTCATCCTCCTCGTGCCGCGTATCTAGATTCCCATTCTTTATTTCTGACCAATCACAAGCCTTCCCTGAGTCGTTTCAGCTAAGTGGTGCTGTCCTGTTCTCGCTTCCCATTGGTTGAGAGACCAAGATGTAAACACTTCTGGCTTGGCGTCGACGAGAGTAACATTTTTTTCATCTAGTGAGACTCAAATACCCTTGGATTTTATCCTCTAAACCATACCACCGGCCGGGATTGAACCCGCGGTCATAGAGTCTCAAAACTCCAGCCCGTCGCGTTAGCCACTAGACCAGCTAGCCACAATAAGATTCATCCAACTAGGTGTATTTCTACACCATAGGAAAGTTAGCACAGGCACCTCTGTGACCACAAATGCAAGTTTTTACAGACGAATCTCCAGCTAGCGTGGCCGTGACGAACTCTAGCTCAAGTCCCTTCACGGCCACGCTAGCTGGAGATTCGTCTGTAAAAACTTGCATTTGTGGTCACAGAGGTGCCTGTGCTAACTTTCCTATGGTGTAGAAATATACCTAGTTGGATGAATCTTATTGTGGCTAGCTGGTCTAGTGGCTAACGCGACGGGCTGGAGTTTTGAGACTATGACCGCGGGTTCAATCCCGGCCGGGGGTATGGTTTATTTGCAATCGTGTCATTACGATTTCTTGAGTCATTTTATCCTCTACAATGTCGGTAAGTACTGATTGTTATGTCTAGTGCATAAATGAATAGTTTGAGCATATTTTGATATATATATAAATGCCGTGTGGAGCATAATATGAGTGTACCATGCAAATGAAAATAGTGCAACAAAGGAGACCTCAAAAAATTTGGTTGTGCCCTTTTAGGGGAAGTTTTCAATTTCAGTAAATAAATATTTATAAAATTTCTATTGCTTATATAAATTTTGTAGTGGTCTGGGTGTGTACAGAACGTTTTTATTGTCCTTCCAGATCAATGAGAAATTGTTTTATGGTGAGCCCTCCAACACCAAGTCAAAATGTCTGTGTTTTGGGGAAAGTGACTCAGAACTGGAGGTAGATGACCCAGAATTGCTTGAAAGTGGTGATGAATACTTGCCACTGGATGCAGAGGTGTCAAGTGATGATGAGGAAGAAACGCCAGCCAAAAAGTGAAAATTAGTCAAGAAAAAGAAAAGTATTAGGATCGAGGAGATGCCTGTTGAACAAGAATAATTATGTGATGAATGGTTTGAAAAACCGACAAGTTGAAGATTGAGACACTTATGCAGCATATGGGAATCTTTATTCAGGAAACGTTTCGCCACACAGTGGCTTCTTCAGTCCACTTCAACACTTGTTCAACCTTTGGACGAAGACCTACTTCGACTAGTGGATGGTACCACTATGACCCCGCCTCCGCCTGCTTCACCTCACATCTCTACAGTATATAAGCCACGTCTACGGCCATATGCTGTACATTCTACAAGATTGATGGACTGAACACATCGACTCCAGGTTGAGGGACTGATTACCTCATTCTCCTCCTCTCCTTATGCCTTCCTCTTTGTATTGGACTGAAGAAGCCACTGTGTGGCGAAACGTTTCCTGAATAAAGATTCCCATATGCTGCATAAGTGTCTCAATCTTCAAGAATAATTATACCACATCGTCATTTTATTGCTTCATATGCAAAGTAAATTTATGCATAAAGAAGGGTAAAAATTGCTTCATACCCTTCCATTCTAGCAATTAGTAATATACAATGACTGTTCTTTCTCAGGGAATTCAGGAATATGGGACTTGAAAATTTTATCCCTTTGCAATGTGTCAATGTAGCAATTTGGTTTCTTTTTATGTTTTTCTAATACCTAAAAAAGGTTTGGATACAAGTTCCACTTACATTTTTTTATATTGTCTGTTTGTATAATAAATTTAAAAAATAGTTATTTGCTGTTTTATTAACCATTGCAAGTTTGCAACAGCCAAATTTCTAGTCCCTAATTCGTGCAGGCCATATTAAATTAGGGTTTTGCTGATTAGCAATTGCTTGAAAACTAAACATCAGAATTCCAATTATATGGGCTCACTGACCTTATATTGAGCTACTCTATCCACTATAGGGAGTTCAGTTTGAATTTCTAAATTTGTGGCCATTTGCCCCGAAAAGGGTTAACACCTCTCTGAGGCATCGTCTCTCCTCCCTTCCCCCCGACTGGGGGGTAGACTATAATAGTTCTGGAAACTTCTAGTCATATTTCCCACGTATGTATATATGTTCTTATATGTATGTATGTATGTATGTATGTATGTATG
>NW_027199311.1:10000-33532 GCF_038502225.1 Cherax quadricarinatus | reverse complement strand
CTCAACATTCCATCCCTCATCAGGTGCTTTCAGAATAAATATTCAAATCTTGCTGGCTGAACTCCAGTTACGTATCCACTCTCTCAGTCATCAAACTATCAGTTCTGGTATTATGTCAGTCAAGCTTAAAGCTCCATTACTCTCCTTTTAAAACACATTTTACTGAAAGCTTAGACGAATTATGAGTATAAATGATTTCTTTGTTAAGGTTCCTGAATGCTTTCTTGCGTAAGATTAATCAATACTCTAGTATTGTAGGTAACGTGTCCTCGTGTAGAGCTTTAGTGAGCTTTAATTAGAGCTTTGCTAAGCTTTAATTAGAGCCGGCACTGGTATGTTAGTTCCTGGTGTCAGCTTTGTCCAGTCAATGTTGGTTGTGTGTCTGATTATTGACTGGTAGTGTACTGGACCAGGAGGACTGTTGTTATACACGGCCGCTTCTGTGTGTACTTATACACACTCATACACTCATACACACTCATACACACTCATACACACTCATACACACTCATACACACTCATACACACTCATACACACTCATACACACTCATACATACTCATACACACTCATACACACTCATACACACTCATACACACTCATACACACTCATACACACTCATACACACTCATACACACACTCTTACACACTCATACACACTCATACACACACACAACACACACACACACACACACACAACACACACACACACACAACACACACACACACACAACACACACACACACACATACCACACACACACACACACACACAACACACACACATACAACACACACACACACACAACACACACACACACACACACAACACACACACACACACAACACACACACATACAACACACACACACACACACACACACACAACACACACACACACACAACACACACACATACAACACACACACACACACACACACAACACACACACACACACAACACACACACACACACAACACACACACACACACAACACACACACAATAAAGACGATGGTCAACTACGAGACACAGAGACACAGAGACACAGAGACACAGAGACACAGAGACACAGAGACACAGAGACACAGAGACACAGAGACACAGAGACACAGAGACACAGAGACACAGAGACACAGAGACACAGAGACACAGAGACACAGAGACACAGAGACACAAAGACACAGAGACACAGAGACACAAAGACACAGAGACACAGAGACACAGAGACACAAAGACACAGAGACACAGAGACACAGAGACACAGAGACACAGAGACACAGAGACACAGAGACACAGAGACACAGAGACACAGAGACACAGAGACACAGAGACACAGAGACACATAGACACAGAGACACAGAGACACAGAGACACAGAGACACAGAGACACAGAGACACAGAGACACAGAGACACAGAGACACAGAGACACAGAGACACAGAGACACAGAGACACAGAAACACAGAAACACAGAAACACAGAGACACAGAAACACAGAGACACAGAGACACAGAGACACAGAGACACAGAGACACAGAGACACAGAGACACAGAGACACAGAAACACAGAAACACAGAGACACAGAGACACAGAAACACAGAAACACAGAAACACAGAGACACAGAAACACAGAGACACAGAGACACAGAGACACAGAGACACAGAGACACAGAGACACAGAGACACAGAGACACAGAAACACAGAAACACAGAGACACAGAGACACAGAAACACAGAAACACAGAAACACAGAGACACAGAAACACAGAGACACAGAGACGTCATCATATTGTCGTAGTTTTAGTTGTAGTTATGATTATTGTAGTTGCTACAGCAGTTGTAGTCCTGCTGTAGCATAAGATAACAGGGAGTCGCAATAGGCCCAGGAACTAGACCTCAACAATGTTAACAGGAGAACATGTGGACTTACATTGTTGACTTGTATCTTACAGTGTCTAGTATCTTATTGTGTCTAGTATCTTACAGTGTCTAGTATCTTACAGTGTCTAGTATCTTACTGTGTCTAGTATCTTATTGTGTCTAGTATCTTACAGTGTCTAGTATCTTATTGTGTCTAGTATCCTACTGTGTCTAGTATCTTACTGTGTCTAGTATCTTATTGTGTCTAGTATCTTACAGTGTCTAGTATCTTACAGTGTCTAGTATCTTACAGTGTCTAGTATCTTACTGTGTCTAGTATCTTACTGTGTCTAGTATCTTACAGTGTCTAGTATCTTACAGTGTCTAGTATATTACTGTGTCTAGTATCTTATTGTGTCTAGTATCTTACAGTGTCTAGTATCTTACAGTGTCTAGAATCTTACTGTGTCTAGTATCTTACAGTGTCTAGTATCTTACAGTGTCTAGTATCTTACAGTGTCTAGTATCTTACAGTGTCTAGTATCTTACTGTGTCTAGTATCTTACTGTGTCTAGTATCTTACAGTGTCTAGTATCTTACAGTGTCTAGTATTTTACAGTGTCTAGTATCTTACAGTGTCTAGTATCTTACTGTGTCTAGTATCTTATTGTGTCTAGTATCTTACAGTGTCTAGTATCTTACAGTGTCTAGTATCTTACTGTGTCTAGTATCTTACTGTGTCTAGTATATTACAGTGTCTAGTATCTTACAGTGTCTAGTATCTTACAGTGTCTAGTATCTTACTGTGTCTAGTATCTTACAGTGTCTAGTATCTTACAGTGTCTAGTATCTTACAGTGTCTAGTATCTTATTGTGTCTAGTATCTTATTGTGTCTAGTATCTTACTGTGTCTAGTATCTTATTGTGTCTAGTATCTTATTGTGTCTAGTATCTTACAGTGTCTAGTATCTTACTGTGTCTAGTATCTTACAGTGTCTAGTATCTTACAGTGTCTAGTATCTTACAGTGTCTAGTATCTTATTGTGTCTAGTATCTTATTGTGTCTAGTATCTTACTGTGTCTAGTATCTTATTGTGTCTAGTATCTTATTGTGTCTAGTATCTTACAGTGTCTAGTATCTTACTGTGTCTAGTATCTTACTGTGTCTAGTATCTTACAGTGTCTAGTATCTTATTGTGTCTAGTATCTTACAGTGTCTAGTATCATACCGTGTCTAGTATCTTATTGTGTCTAGTATCCTATTGTGTCTAGTATCTTATTGTGTCTAGTATCTTACCGTGTCTAGTATCTTATTGTGTCTAGTATCCTATTGTGTCTAGTATCTTATTGTGTCTAGTATCTTACAGTGTCTAGTATCTTACTGTGTCTAGTATCTTACTGTGTCTAGTATCTTACTGTGTCTAGTATCTTATTGTGTCTAGTATCTTATTGTGTCTAGTATCTTACAGTGTCTATTATCTTACTGTGTCTAGTCTCTTACTGTGTCTAGTATCTTACTGTGTCTAGTATCTTATTGTGTCTAGTATCTTACAGTGTCTAATATCTTACAGTGTGTAGTATCTTACTGTGTCTAGTATCTTACTGTGTCTAGTATCTTACTGTGTCTAGTATCTTATTGTGTCTAGTATCTTACAGTGTCTAGTATCTTACTGTGTCTAGTATTTTACAGTGTCTAGTATCTTACTGTGTCTAGTATCTTACTGTGTCTAGTATCTTACAGTGTCTAGTATCTTACAGTGTCTAGTATCTTACAGTGTCTAGTATCTTACTGTGTCTAGTATCTTACAGTGTCTAGTATCTTACAGTGTCTAGTATCTTACAGTATCTAGTATCTTACAGTGTCTAGTATCTTACAATGTCTAGTATCTTACTGTGTCTAGTATCTTACAGTGTCTAGTATCTTACTGTGTCTAGTATCTTACTGTGTCTAGTATCTTACAGTGTCTAGTATCTTACAGTGTCTAGTATCTTACTGTGTCTAGTATCTTACTGTTTCTAGTATCTTACAGTGTCTAGTATCTTACAGTGTCTAGTATCTTACAGTGTCTAGTATCTTACTGTGTCTAGTATCTTACTGTGTCTAGTATCTTACTGTGTCTAGTATCTTACAGTGTCTAGTATCTTACAGTGTCTAGTAACTTACAGTGTCTAGTATCTTACAGTGTCTAGTATCTTACAGTGTCTAGTATCTTATTGTGTCTAGTATCTTACTGTGTCTAGTATCTTATTGTGTCTAGTATCTTATTGTGTCTAGTATCTTACAGTGTCTAGTATCTTACAGTGTCTAGTATCTTACTGTGTCTAGTATCTTACTGTTTCTAGTATCTTACAGTGTCTAGTATCTTACAGTGTCTAGTATCTTACAGTGTCTAGTATCTTACTGTGTCTAGTATCTTACTGTGTCTAGTATCTTACTGTGTCTAGTATCTTACAGTGTCTAGTATCTTACAGTGTCTAGTAACTTACAGTGTCTAGTATCTTACAGTGTCTAGTATCTTACAGTGTCTAGTATCTTATTGTGTCTAGTATCTTACTGTGTCTAGTATCTTATTGTGTCTAGTATCTTATTGTGTCTAGTATCTTACAGTGTCTAGTATCTTACTGTGTCTAGTATCTTACAGTGTCTAGTATCTTATTGTGTCTAGTATCTTACTGTGTCTAGTATCTTATTGTGTCTAGTATCTTATTGTGTCTAGTATCTTACAGTGTCTAGTATCTTACTGTGTCTAGTATCTTACAGTGTCTAGTATCTTACTGTGTCTAGTATCTTATTGTGTCTAGTATCTTACTGTGTCTAGTATCTTACTGTGTCTAGTATCTTATTGTGTCTAGTATCTTATTGTGTCTAGTATCTTACAGTGTCTAGTATCTTACTGTGTCTAGTATCTTACTGTGTCTAGTATCTTACTGTGTCTAGTATCTTATTGTGTCTAGTATCTTACAGTGTCTAATATCTTACTGTGTCTAGTATCTTACTGTGTCTAGTATCTTACTGTGTCTAGTATCTTATTGTGTCTAGTATCTTACAGTGTCTAGTATCTTACTGTGTCTAGTATCTTAGAGTGTCTAGTATCTTACTGTGTCTAGTATCTTACTGTGTCTAGTATCTTACAGTGTCTAGTATCTTACAGTGTCTAGTATCTTACAGTGTCTAGTATCTTACTGTGTCTAGTATCTTACAGTGTCTAGTATCTTACAGTGTCTAGTATCTTACAGTGACTAGTATCTTACAGTGTCTAGTATCTTACAGTGTCTAGTATCTTACTGTGTCTAGTATCTTACAGTGTCTAGTATCTTACTGTGTCTAGTATCTTACTGTGTCTAGTATCTTATTGTGTCTAGTATCTTACAGTGTCTAATATCTTACTGTGTCTAGTATCTTACTGTGTCTAGTATCTTACTGTGTCTAGTATCTTATTGTGTCTAGTATCTTACAGTGTCTAGTATCTTACTGTGTCTAGTATCTTAGAGTGTCTAGTATCTTACTGTGTCTAGTATCTTACTGTGTCTAGTATCTTACAGTGTCTAGTATCTTACAGTGTCTAGTATCTTACAGTGTCTAGTATCTTACTGTGTCTAGTATCTTACAGTGTCTAGTATCTTACAGTGTCTAGTATCTTACAGTGTCTAGTATCTTACAGTGTCTAGTATCTTACAGTGTCTAGTATCTTACTGTGTCTAGTATCTTACAGTGTCTAGTATCTTACTGTGTCTAGTATCTTACTGTGTCTAGTATCTTACAGTGTCTAGTATCTTACAGTGTCTAGTATCTTACAGTGTCTAGTATCTTACAGTGTGTAGTATCTTACAGTGTCTAGTATCTTACGGTGTCTAGCATCTTACAATGTCTAGTATCTTACTGTGTCTAGTATCTTGCAGTGTCTAGCATCTTTCAGTGTCTAGTATCTTACTGTGTCTAGTATCTTACAGTGTCTACTATCTTATTGTGTCTAGTATCTTACTGTGTCTAGTATCTTATTGTGTCTAGTATCTTACTGTGTCTAGTATCTTACTGTGTATAGTATCTTATTGTGTCTAGTATCTTATTGTGTCTAGTATCTTACAGTGTCTAGTATCTTACTGTGTCTAGTATCTTACTGTGTCTAGTATCTTACTGTGTCTAGTATCTTATTGTGTCTAGTATCTTACAGTGTCTAATATCTTACTGTGTCTAGTATCTTACTGTGTCTAGTATCTTACTGTGTCTAGTATCTTATTGTGTCTAGTATCTTACAGTGTCTAGTATCTTCCTGTGTCTAGTATCTTAGAGTGTCTAGTATCTTACTGTGTCTAGTATCTTACTGTGTCTAGTATCTTACAGTGTCTAGTATCTTACAGTGTCTAGTATCTTACTGTGTCTAGTATCTTACTGTGTCTAGTATCTTACAGTGTCTAGTATCTTACAGTGTCTAGTATCTTACAGTGTCTAGTATCTTACAGTGTCTAGTATCTTACAGTGTCTAGTATCTTACTGTGTCTAGTATCTTACAGTGTCTAGTATCTTACTGTGTCTAGTATCTTACTGTGTCTAGTATCTTACAGTGTCTAGTATCTTACAGTGTCTAGTATCTTACAGTGTCTAGTATCTTACAGTGTCTAGTATCTTACAGTGTCTAGTATCTTACGGTGTCTAGCATCTTACAATGTCTAGTATCTTACTGTGTCTAGTGTCTTACAGTGTCCAGCATCTTTCAGTGTCTAGTATCTTACTGTGTCTAGTATCTTACAGTGTCTAGTATCTTACTGTGTCTAGTATCTTACTGTGCCTAGTATCTTACAGTGTCTAGTATCTTACTGTGCCTAGTATCTTACAGTGTCCAGTATCTTACTGTGTCTAGTATCTTACAGTGTCTAGTATCTTACAGTGTCTAGTATCTTACAGTGTTTAGTATCTTATTGTGTCTAGTGTCTTACAGTGTCTAGTATCTTACAGTGTCTAGTATCTTACAGTGTCTAGTAACTTATTGTGTCTAGTATCTTACAGTGTCTAGTATCTCACAGTGTCTAGTATCTTACAGTGTCTAGTATCTTACTGTGTCTAGTATCTTACAGTGTCTAGTATCTCACAGTGTCTAGTATCTTACAGTGTCTAGTATCTTACTGTGTCTAGTATCTTACAGTGTCTAATATCTTACAGAGTCTAGTATCTTACAGTGTCTAGTATCTTACAGTGTCTAGTATCCTACAGTGTCTAGTATCTTACTGTGTCTAGTATCTTACAGTGTCTAGTATCTCACAGTGTCTAGTATCTTACAGTGTCTAGTATCTTACAGTGTCTAGTATCTTACTGTGTCTAGTATCTTACAGTGTCTAGTATCTTGCAGTGTCTAGTAACTTACAGTGTCTACTACCTTACAGTGTCTAGTATCTTACAGTGTCTAGTATCTTATTGTGTCTAGTATCTTACTGTGTCTAGTATCTTATTGTGTCTAGTATCTTATTGTGTCTAATATCTTACAGTGTCTAGTATCTTATTGTGTCTAGTATCTTACAGTGTCTAGTATCTTACTGTGTCTAGTATTTTACAGTGTCTAGTATCTTACTGTGTCTAGTATCTTATTGTGTCTAGTATCTTACTGTGTCTAGTATCTTACTGTGTCTAGTATCTTATTGTGTCTAGTATCTTATTGTGTCTAGTATCTTACAGTGTCTAGTATCTTACTGTGTCTAGTATCTTACTGTGTCTAGTATCTTACTGTGTCTAGTATCTTATTGTGTCTAGTATCTTACAGTGTCTAATATCTTACTGTGTCTAGTATCTTACTGTGTCTAGTATCTTACTGTGTCTAGTATCTTACTGTGTCTAGTATCTTACTGTGTCTAGTATCTTACTGTGTCTAGTATCTTACAGTGTCTAGTATCTTACAGTGTCTAGTATCTTACAGTGTCTAGTATCTTACAGTGTCTAGTATCTTACAGTGTCTAGTATCTTACGGTGTCTAGCATCTTACAATGTCTAGTATCTTACTGTGCCTAGTATCTTACAGTGTCTAGCATCTTTCAGTGTCTAGTATCTTACTGTGTCTAGTATCTTACAGTGTCTAGTATCTTACTGTGTCTAGTATCTTACTGTGCCTAGTATCTTATTGTGTCTAGTATCTTATTGTGTCTAGTATCTTATTGTGTCTAGTATCTTATTGTGTCTAATATCTTACAGTGTCTAGTATCTTACTGTGTCTAGTATCTTACAGTGTCTAGTATCTTATTGTGTCTAGTATCTTACTGTGTCTAGTATCTTATTGTGTCTAGTATCTTATTGTGTCTAGTATCTTACAGTGTCTAGTATCTTACTGTGTCTAGTATTTTACAGTGTCTAGTATCTTACTGTGTCTAGTATCTTATTGTGTCTAGTATCTTACTGTGTCTAGTATCTTACTGTGTCTAGTATCTTATTGTGTCTAGTATCTTATTGTGTCTAGTATCTTACAGTGTCTAGTATCTTACTGTGTCTAGTATCTTACTGTGTCTAGAATCTTACTGTGTCTAGTATCTTATTGTGTCTAGTATCTTACAGTGTCTAATATCTTACTGTGTCTAGTATCTTACTGTGTCTAGTATCTTACTGTGTCTAGTATCTTACTGTGTCTAGTATCTTACTGTGTCTAGTATCTTACAGTGTCTAGTATCTTACAGTGTCTAGTATCTTACAGTGTCTAGTATCTTACTGTGTCTAGTATCTTACAGTGTCTAGTATCTTACAGTGTCTAGTATCTTACAGTGTCTAGTATCTTACAGTGTCTAGTATCTTACAGTGTCTAGTATCTTACGGTGTCTAGCATCTTACAATGTCTAGTATCTTACTGTGTCTAGTATCTTACAGTGTCTAGCATCTTTCAGTGTCTAGTATCTTACTGTGTCTAGTATCTTACAGTGTCTAGTATCTTACTGTGCCTAGTATCTTACAGTGTCTAGTATCTTACTGTGTCTAGTATCTTACATTGTCTAGTATCTTACAGTGTCTAGTATCTTACAGTGTTTAGTATCTTATTGTGTCTATTGTCTTACAGTGTCTGGTATCTTACAGTGTCTAGTATCTTACAGTGTCTAGTAACTTATTGTGTCTAGTATCTTACAGTGTCTAGTATCTCACAGTGTCTAGTATCTTACAGTGTCTAGTATCTTACTGTGTCTAGTATCTTACAGTGTCTAGTATCTCACAGTGTCTAGTATCTTACAGTGTCTAGTATCTTACTGTGTCTAGTATCTTACAGTGTCTAGTATCTTACAGAGTCTAGTATCTTACAGTGTCTAGTATCTTACAGTGTCTATTATCTTACAGTGTCTAGTATCTTACTGTGTCTAGTATCTTACAGTGTCTAGTATCTCACAGTGTCTAGTATCTTACAATGTCTAGTATCTTACAGTGTCTAGTGTCTTACAGTGTCTAGTATCTTACAGTGTCTAGTATCTTACAGTGTCTAGTGTCTTACTGTGTCTAGTATCTTACTGTGTCTGATATCTTACAGTGTCTAGTATCTTACAGTGTCTAGTATCTTACTGTGTCTAGTATCTTACAGTGTCTTGTATCTTACAGTGTCTAGTATCTCACAGTGTCTAGTATCTTACAGTGTCTAGTATCTTACAGTGTCTAGTATCTTACTGTGTCTAGTATCTTACAGTGTCTAGTATCTCACAGTGTCTAGTATCTTACAGTGTCTAGTATCTTACTGTGTCTAGTATCTTACAGTGTCTAGTATCTTACAGAGTCTAGTATCTTACAGTGTCTAGTATCTTACAGTGTCTAGTATCTTACAGTGTCTAGTATCTTACTGTGTCTAGTATCTTACAGTGTCTAGTATCTCACAGTGTCTAGTATCTTACAGTGTCTAGTATCTTACAGTGTCTAGTATCTTACGGTGTCTAGTATCTTACTGTGTCTAGTATCTTACAGTGTCTAGTATCTAACAGTGTCTAGTGTCTTACTGTGTCTAGTATCTTACTGTGCCTAGTATCTTACAGTGTCTAGTATCTTACTGTGTCTAGTATCTTACAGTGTCTAGTATCTTACAGTGTCTAGTATCTTACAGTGTCTAGTATCTTACTGTGTCTAGTATCTTACAGTGTCTAGTATCTTACAGTGTCTAGTATCTTACAGTGTCTAGTGTCTTACTGTGTCTAGTATCTTACTGTGTCTAGTATCTTACAGTGTCTAGTATCTTACAGTGTCTAGCATCTTACAGTGTCTAGTATCTTACTGTGTCTAGTATCTTACAGTGTCTAGTATCTTACAGAGTCTAGTATTTTACAGTGTCTATTATCTTACAGTGTCTAGTATCTTACAGTGTCTAGTATCTTACAGTGTCTAGTATCTTACAGTGTTTAGTATCTTATTGTGTCTAGTATCTTACAGTGTCTAGTATCCTACAGTGTCTAGTATCTTACAGTGTCTAGTATATTACAGTGTCTAGTATCTTACAGTGTCTAGTATCTTATTGTGTCTAGTATCTTACAGTGTCTAGTATCTTATTGTGTTTAGTATCTTACTATGTCTAATATCTTATTGTGTCTAGTATCTTACAGTGTCTAGTATCTTATTGTGTCTAGTATCTTACTGTGTCTAGTATCTTACAGGGTCTAGTATCTTACAGTGTCTTGTATCTTATAGTGTCTAGTATCTTACAGTGTCTAGTATCTTACTGTGTCTAGTATCTTACTGTGTCTAGTATCTTATTGTGTCTAGTATCTTACAGTGTCTAGTATCTTATTGTGTTTAGTATCTTACTATGTCTAATATCTTATTGTGTGTAGTATCTTATTGTGTCTAGTATCTTACTGTGTCTAGTATCTTACAGTCTCTAGTATCTTACAGTCTCTAGTATCTTACAGTCTCTAGTATCTTACAGTGTCTAGTATCTTACAGTGTCTAATATCTTACAGTGTCTAGTATCTTACAGTGTCTAGTATCTTACAGTGTCTAGTATCATATTGTGTCTATTATCTTACAGTGTCTAGTATCTTACAGTGTCTAGTATATTAGTGTCTAGTATCTTACAGTGTCTAGTATCTTACAGTGTCTAGTATCTTACTGTGTCTAGTATCTTATTGCGTCTAGTATCTTACAGTGTCTAGTATCTTACAGTGTCTAGTATCTTACAGTGTCTAGTATCTTACAGTGTCTAGTATCTTACTGTGTCTAGTATCTTACTGTGTCTAGTATCTTACAGTGTCTAGTATCTTACAGTGTCTAGTATCTTACTGTGTCTAGTATCTTACTGTGTCTAGTATCTTACTGTGTCTAGTATCTTACTGTGTCTAGTATCTTACTGTGTCTAGTATCTTACTGTGTCTAGTATCTTACTGTGTCTAGTATCTTACTGTGTCTAGTATCTTACTGTGTCTAGTATCTTACTGTGTCTAGTATCTTACAGTGTCTAGTATCTTACAGTGTCTAGTATCTTAAAGTGTCTAGTATCTTTCTGTGTCTAGTATCTTACAGTGTCTAGTATCTTACTGTGTCTAGTATCTTATTGTGTCTAGTATCTTACAGTGTCTAGTATCTTACAGTGTCTAGTATCTTACAGTGTCTAGTATCTTACAGTGTCTAGTATCTTACTGTGTCTAGTATCTTACTGTGTCTAGTATCTTACAGTGTCTAGTATCTTACAGTGTCTAGTATCTTACTGTGTCTAGTATCTTACTGTGTCTAGTATCTTACTGTGTCTAGTATCTTACTGTGTCTAGTATCTTACTGTGTCTAGTATCTTACTGTGTCTAGTATCTTACTGTGTCTAGTATCTTACTGTGTCTAGTATCTTACTATGTCTGAAAAGGGTTAAGGGGAAGGGGTAAGTGTAAGGCGTAGGAGGCAATTGTAAGCGGTAAGTGTACTGGGTATAGGATAAGTGTAAGGGGAAGTGTAAAGGGTAAGGAATAAGTGTAAGTGGTAAGGCATAAGTGTAAAGGGTAAAGGGTAACTGTAAAGGGTAAGGGATAACTGTAAAGGGTAAGGGGTAACTGTAAAGAGTGATGGGTAATTGTAAAGGGTAAGGGGTAATTGTAAAGGGTAAGGGGTAACTGTAAGGGGTAAGGGGTAACTGTAAAGGGTAAGGGGTAACTGTAAAGGGTAAGAGGTAACTGTAAGGGGTAAGTGTAAGTGGTTGGTATTTTTGTTTAATAAATGTATGAAAGAGGGGAAGGTACCTAGGGATTGGCGGAGAGCATGTATAGTCCCTTAATATAAAGGGAAAGGGGACAAAAGAGACTAAAAATTATAGAGGAATAAGTTTACTGAGTATACCAGGAAAAGTATACGGTAGAGTTATAATTGTAAGAATTAGAGGTAAGATTGCAGATGAGCAAGGAGGCTTTAGAATGATTAGGGGATGTGTAGATCAAGTGTTTACATTGAAGCATATATGTGAACAGTATTTAGATAAAGATAGGGAAGTTTTTATTGAATTTATGGATTTAGAAAAGGCATATGATAGAGTGGATAGAGGAGCAATGTGGCAGATGTTGCAAGTATATGGAATAGGTGGTAAGTTATTAAATGCTGTAAAGTTTTTATGAGGATAGTGAGGCTCAGGTTAGGGTGTGTAGAAGAGAGGGAGAATACTTCCCGGTAAAAGTAGGTCTTAGACAGGGATGTGTAATGTCACCATGGTTGTTTAATATATTTATAGATGGGGTTGTAAAGGAAGTAAATGCTAGGGTGTTCGGGAGAGGGGTGGGATTAAATTATGGGGAATCAAATTCAAAATGGGAATTGACACAGTTGCTTTTTGCTGATGATACTGTGCTTATGGGAGATTCTAAAGAAAAATTGCAAAGGTTAGTGGATGAGTTTGAGAATGTGTGTAAAGGTAGAAAGTTGAAAGTGAACATAGAAAAGAGTAAGGTGATGAGGGTATCAAATGATTTAGATAAAGAAAAATTGGATATCAAATTAGGGAGGAGGAGTATGGAAGAAGTGAATGTTTTCAGATACTTGGGAGTTGACGTGTCGGCGGATGGATTTATGAAGGATGAGGTTAATCATAGAATTGATGAGGGAAAAAAGGTGAGTGGTGCGTTGAGGTATATGTGGAGACAAAAAACGTTATCTATGGAGGCAAAGAAGGGAATGTATGAAAGTATAGTAGTACCAACACTCTTATATGGATGTGAAGCTTGGGTGGTAAATGCAGCAGCGAGGAGACGATTGGAGGCAGTGGAGATGTCCTGTCTAAGGGCAATGTGTGGTGTAAATATTATGCAGAAAATTCGGAGTGTGGAAATTAGGAGAAGGTGTGGAGTTAATAAAAGTATTAGTCAGAGGGCAGAAGAGGGGTTGTTGAGGTGGTTTGGTCATTTAGAGAGAATGGATCAAAGTAGAATGACATGGAAAGCGTATAAATCTATAGGGGACGGAAGGCGAGGTAGGGGTCGTCCTCGAAAAGGTTGGAAGGAAGGGGTAAGGGAGGTTTTGTGGGCTAGGGGCTTGGACTTCCAACAACCATGCTTGAGCATATTAGATAGGAATGAATAGAGACGAATGATATTTGGGACCTGACGATCTGTTGGAGTGTGAGCAGGGTAATATTTAGTGAAGGGATTCATGGAAACCGGTTATTTTATATAGCCGGACTTGAGTCCTGGAAATGGGAAGTACAATGTTACCTGCAATTTAACGGAGAGGTTTAGGAGGTTTGGGAGGTTTGGGAGGTTGGCAGTTTAGAGGGATATGTTGTATATCTTCATATATACTTCTAAACTGTTGTATTCTGGGCACCTCTGAAAAAAAACAGTGATTATGTGTGAGTGAGGTGAAAGTGTTGAATGATGATGAAAATATTCTCTTTTTGGGTCACCTTGCCTCGGTGGGAGACGGCCGACTTGCTAAAAAAAAGTGTAGGAGGTAAGGAGTAAGTGTAGGGGGTAAGGCAAAAGTGTAAGGGGTAAGAACATAAGAACATAAGAATGTAGGAACACTGCAGAAGGCCTACTGGCCCATACGAGGCAGGTCCTTATCAAAACGACATCTGGAGTTTACCTGGAGTTTACCTGGAGAGAGTTTCGGGGGTCAACGCCCCCGCGGCCCGGTCTGTGACCAGGCCTCCTGGTGGATCAGCACCTGATCAACCAGGCTGTTGCTGCTGGCTGCACGCAAACCAACGTACGAGCCACAGCCCGGCTGATCAGGAACTGACTTTAGGTGCTTGTCCAGTGCCAGCTTGAAGACTGCCAGGGGTCTGTTGGTAATCCCCCTTATGTGTGCTGGGAGGCAGTTGAACAGTCTCGGGCCCCTGACACTTATTGTATGGTCTCTTAACGTGCTAGTGACACCCCTGCTTTTCATTGGGGGGATGTTGCATCGTCTGCCAAGTCTTTTGCTTTCGTAGTGAGTGATTTTCGTGTGCAAGTTCGGTACTAGTCCCTCTAGGATTTTCCAGGTGTATATAATCATGTATCTCTCCCTCCTGCGTTCCAGGGAATATAGGTTTAGAAACCTCAACCTAAAGCTACTCAAGAAATATCTCCCGTACCCCTTGACACCAATCAAACCCAGCCCCTCCCACTCATATATTTGTCCAGTCTCTTCTTAAAGCTACCCAAGGTCCTAGCCTTTATCACCCCACTGGGAAGACTGTTCCACGCATCTACAACTCTGTTAGAAAACCAGTACTTACCTATGTCCTTTCTAAATCTAAATTTATCCAACTTAAATCCATTATTCCTGGTTCTTACCTGGTTCGACACCCTCAGTACTTTATTAATGTCTCCCTTGTTTATGCCAGTCATCCACTTATACACTTCAATGATATCTCCCCTCATTCTACGTCTCTCCAGAGAGTGGAGATTTAAGGCTTTAAGTCTATCTTCATACGGGAGGTTCCTTACACAGTAAATCATTTTAGTCATTCTTCTCTGTATGTTCTCTAATGAGTCTATGTCCATCCTGTAGTAAGGGGACCAAAACTGAGCAGCATAATCTAAATGAGGCCTCACTAGTGATGTATAGAGCTGTAAAATAACTTTTGGACTTCTGTTACTTATACTTCTTGAGATAAATCCAAGTAATCTGTTGGCCTTGTTGCGCACACTGAGGCACTGCTGTCTTGGCTTTAGATTTCTGCTTACCATGACTCCCAAGTCTTTTTCACATTCTGTATGACCAAGCTCTACTTCACCTAGATTATAGCTTCGAGGGTTATTTTCATTACCAAGGGCAAGTACCTTACACTTATCCACATTAAACTTCATCTGCCATTTCTCAGACCAAGACATTAATTTGTTCAAATCGTCCTGGAGTTCATTGATATCCTCCTCAGAGTGAATTATACGGCCTATCTTTGTATCATCAGCAAACTTACTCATGTCACTAGTAATCCCTTCATCAAGGTCATTAATGTAAATTATGAACAAGAGAGGGCCTAAAACTGATCCTTGTGGAACGCCACTAGTGACTAATCCCCATTCAGATTTCACTCCATTAATGGTAACTCTCTGCTTTCTATTGGTAAGCCATGCCTCAGTCCATGCTAGAACTTTACCTCCTATACCATGAGCTGCCACTTTTCTTAAGAGTCTCTTGTGAGGTACTCTGTCGAAGGCTTTACTAAAATCCAAATAAACAATATCATATTCCTTATCACTGTCAACTGCCTCAAATGTTCTATTGAAGAACGTCAGTAAGTTTGTCAGGCAGGAACGACCTCTCGTGAATCCATGCTGAGATTCATTTATCAAGTTATGCGCTTCAAGGTGACTTCTGATAATGTCAGCTATAATTGATTCTAATAACTTGCCCATTATAGATGTCAGGCTTATTGGACGGTAATTTGAAGGAGTGGACTTATCCCCTGATTTGAATATAGGAACCACATTAGCCATCTTCCACATCTCTGGCACAACACTGGTAAGGATGGACGTATTGAATACACTCGTTAATGGCTGACTAAGCTCCATCTTGCATTCCTTAAGTACCCTTGAAAACAACTCATCGGGTCCCGGGGACTTATTTTGTTTCAGTTTGTCTATCTGTTTAATAACCATGTCCCTCGTGACAGTAATATTAGTTAACTTAAATTCATCAGGAACTAAATAATTGTTAATTACTGGAATCTCATTTACATCTTCCTGTGTAAAAACTGACAAAAAATAGTCATTAAATAAGGAACACATTTCCAGTTCATTATCCGTCAGCTGTCCATTCCCAGATTTCAGAGGTCCTACTTTTTCCTTCACCTTCGTCCTATACACCTGAAAGAACCCCTTTGGATTAGTCTTTGATTCATTAACGACTCTAATTTCATAGTCACGTTTAGCCTTTCTAATCGCCTTTTTTACTTCTCTTTT
This sequence comes from Cherax quadricarinatus, assembly GCF_038502225.1. Classification (NCBI taxonomy): domain Eukaryota; kingdom Metazoa; phylum Arthropoda; class Malacostraca; order Decapoda; family Parastacidae; genus Cherax; species Cherax quadricarinatus. Next base: position 17,373 of record NW_027199311.1, on the reverse strand, counting down.
AAGCTGAACATATTGGTCAGTAAGGTTAACCTCTCCTCTTCTGATGCGCCTATAAATTCCCCTTTTCTCCCCTAATAGATGCTTTAGCCTCCTGTTAACCCATTTGGGATCGTTATTATTAGACCTAATTTCTCTCTGGGGAATGTATATACTCTGGGCACTGTGTACATTATTAAGAAAACAATCATAAAAGCAGATCCCTTCATATAAGTATGATTATCGTCAATAAAATCATTAGCTAGATAACCCCAATCAAGATTAGACAGATGTTCCCTAAGTCCATTATAATCGGCAGAACGAAAATCAGGGATTTTTACTGTATTATCATTATTCTTGCATTCCCAATTAATGCTAAAAGTGATGGATTTGTGATCACTTGCGCCAAGCTCTTCAGTGATCTCCAGATTATTCACTAGTGTTTCCTTATTTGACAAGACTAGGTCTAGCAAATTATTACCCCTGGTAGGCTCAGTTACACTCTGTTTCAGAAAACAGTCCTGAACTGTTTCCATGAAGTCACTGGACTCTAGATTACCTGTCAAAGAATTCCAGTCAATTTGACTAAAGTTAAAGTCCCCTACTATGACTACGTTACTGTGTCCAGAAGCCCTAACAATTTCGTCCCAAAGAAGTCTCCCTCTATCGTGATCCAAGCCTGGAGGTCGGTATATTACACCTAGAATTAGTTTTTCTTGACCCTCCACGAACTCTACCCAAACAGACTCTGTTACTGCTCCATCTATTTTTATACCTTTTTTTATGCAACAATTAATATTTTCTCGAACATACAATGCAACTCCTCCCCCCTTCCCATTACATCTATCCACATTGAATAACTTAAATCCCTGAATATTACACTCAGCAGTCATATCCCGACTCTTTAAATCATACCACGTTTCAGTTAATGCAATGATATCAAAGTTCCCAGCACATGCTACCAAACGTAGTTCATTAATTTTATTTCTTGCACTTCGACTGTTAGCATAAAATACCATCATATGTTTTTTCTTCTGCACATTTCTCCTATTCATCTTTGTTTTTACACAATTTCTGAAATTATCATTACCCAGAGTTACTCCATGACAGTTACTATTAAGATTCTTAATATCAGAGCATAAGTCAATATATCCATACTCATTATTAATCATTTCTAAACCCATACCTCTAACTAATCCTAGTTTAAAGTCCTAACAACCCCCTCAACTGAGTTAGCAAGAAAACCCACACCTGCCCTGGATAAGTGAACCCCATCCCTGGCATACATGTCATTTCGGCCATAGAAGTTGTCCCAGTTGTCAATGAATGGTACTGCATTATCCTTACAGTGTTTATCCAGCCAACAATTAATACCAATTGCTCTGGATAACCATTCATTACCAACACCTCTTCTTGGCAAAATGCCACATATAACAGGGCGCCCCCCCTTCTTCCTAATCATGTCTATAGCTGTCCTGAACTTTCTAACTAAATCCTCACTTCACCCACTACATTCACCCTTAAGGGGTGAATGTAGTGGGTTAGGGCATATGTGTAAGAGGTAAGTGTAAGGCATAATGGGCAAGTGTAAGGGGTAAGTGTAATGGGTAAGGGGTAAGTGTATGGTGTAAGGGGTAAGTGTATGGTGTAAGGGGTAAGTGTATGGTGTAAGGGGTAAGTGTAAGGGGTACGTGTATGGTGTAAGGGGTAAGGGTAAGGGGAAAGTGCAAAGGGTAAGAGGTAGGTGTAAGGGGCAATGGGTAAGTGTAATGGGTAAGTGTAAGGAGTAAGGGGTAAGTGTAAGGGGTAAGTCAAAGAGGTAAGGGGTAAGTGTATGGGGTAAGGGGTAAGGTATAAGCGGTAAGGTATAAGGGGTAAGGTATAAGAGGCAAGGTATAAGGGGTAAGGTATAAGAGGAAAGGAGTAAGGGGTAAGATATAAGGGGTAAGGTATAAGCAGTAAGGTGTAAGGGGTAAAGTATAAGGGGGTAAGGACTAAGGGGTAAAGTATAAGGGGTAAGGAGTAAGGGGTAAGGGGTAAGGTATAAGGGGTAAGGACTAAGGGGTAAGGGGTAAGGTATAAGGGGTAAGGAGTAAGGTGTAAGGGGTAAGGTGCAGGGGGAAAGGTATAAGGGGTAAGGTATAAGGGGTAAGGTATAAGGGGTAAGGTATAAGAGGTAAGGTATAAGGGGTAAGGAGTAAGGGGTAAGGTATAAGGGGTAAGGTATAAGGGGTAAGGTATAACGGGTAAGGTATAAAGGGTAAGGAATAAGGGGTAAGGTATAAGGGGTAAGGAGTAAGGGGTAAGGTGTAAGGAGTAAGGTATAAGTGGTAAGGAGTAAGGGGTAAGGTATAAGAGGTAAGGAGTAAGGGGTAAGGTATAAGGGGTAAGATATGAGGGGTAAGGAGAAGGGGTAAGGTATAAGGGGTAAGGAGTAAGGGGTAAGGTGTAAGGGGTAAGGTATAAGGGGTAAGGAGTAAGGGGTAAGGTATAAGGGGTAAGGAATGAGGGGTAAGGAGTAAGGGGTAAGGTATAAGGGATAAGGAGTAAGGGGTAAGGTGTAAGGGGTAAGGTGCAAGGGGTAAGGTATAAGGGGTAAGGTATAAGGAGTAAGGTATAAGGGGTAAGGAATAAGGGGCAACGTATAAGGGGTAAGGTATAAGGGATAAGGAGTAAGGGGTAAGATATAAGGGGTAAGGCATAAGGGGTAAGGCATAACTGGTAAGGTATAAAGGGTAAGGAGTAAGGGGTAAGGTGTAAGAGGTAAGGTATAAGGATAAGGTATAAGGGGTAAGGTGTAAGGGGTAAGGAGTAAGGTATAAGGGGCAAGGAGTAAGGGGTAAGGTGTAAGGGGTAAGGTATAAGGGGTAAGGAGTAAGGGGTAAGGTGCAAGGGGTAAGGTATAAGGGGAAAGGTATAAGGGGTAAGGTATAAGGGGTAAGGTATAAGGGTAAGGTGTAAGGGGTAAGGTATAAGCAGTAAGGTGTAAGGGGTAAAGTATAAGGGGGTAAGGACTAAGGGGTAAAGTATAAGGGGTAAGGAGTAAGGGGTAAGGTGTAAGGGGTAAGGTATAAAGGGTAAGGACTAAGGGGTAAGGTGTAAGAGGTAAGGTATAAGGGGTAAGGAGTAAGGGGTAAGGTGTAAGGGGTAAGGTGCAGGGGGAAAGGTATAAGGGGTAAGGTATAAGGGGTAAGGTACAAGGGGTAAGGTATAAGAGGTAAGGTATAAGGGGTAAGGAGTAAGGGGTAAGGTATAAGGGGTAAGGTAAAAGGGGCAAGGTATAACGGGTAAGGTATAAAGGGTAAGGAGTAAGAAGTAAGGTATAAGGGGTAAGGAGTAAGGGGTAAGGTGTAAGGAGTAAGGTATAAGTGGTAAGGAGTAAGGGGTAAGGTATAAGAGGTAAGGAGTAAGGGGTAAGGTATAAGGGGTAAGGGGTAAGGTGTAAGGGGTAAGGTATAAGGGGTAAGGAGTAAGGGGTAAGGTATAAGGGGTAAGGAATGAGGGTTAAGGAGAAAGGGGTAAGGTGTAAGGGGTAAGGTGCAAGGGGTAAGGTATAAGGGGTAAGGTATAAGGAGTAAGGTATAAGGGGTAAGGAATAAGGGGCAACGTATAAGGGGTAAGGTATAAGGGATAAGGAGTAAGGGGTAAGATATAAGGAGTAAGGCATAAGGGGTAAGGCATAACTGGTAAGGTATAAAGGGTAAGGAGTAAGGGGTAAGGTGTAAGAGGTAAGGTATAAGGATAAGGTATAAGGGGTAAGGTATAAGGGGTAAGGAGTAAGGTATAAGGGGCAAGGAGTAAGGGGTAAGGTGTAAGGGGTAAGGTATAAGGGGTAAGGACTAAGGGGTAAGGAGAAAGAGGTACGGTATAAGGGGAAAGGTATAAGGGGTAAGGTATAAGGGGTAAGGTATAAGGGTAAGGTATAAGGGGTAAGGTATAAGGGGTAAGGTATAAGGGTAAGGTATAAAGGGTAAGGAGTAAGGGGTAAGGTATAAGGGGTAAGGTATAAGGGGAAAGGTATAACGGGTAAGGAGTAAGGGGTAAGGAGTAAGGGGTAAGGTATAAGGGGTCAGGTATAAGGGGTAAGGAGTAAGAGGTAAGGAGTAAGGGGTAAGGTATAAGGGGTAAGGTATAACGGGTAAGGTATAAAAGGTAAGGAGTAAGGGGTAAGGGGTAAGGTATAACGGGTAAGGTATAAGGGGTAAGGAGTAAGGGGTAAGAAGTAAGGGGTAAGGTATAAGGGGTAAAGTATAAGGGGTTAGGAGTAAGGGGTAAGGTATAAGGGGTGAGGAGAAAGGGGTAAGATGTAAGGGATAAGGTATAATGAGTAAGGAGTAAGGGGTAAGGTATAAGAGGTAAGGTTTAAGGTTTAAGGAGTAAAGGGTAAGGTGTAAAAGTAGGGGGTAAGGGTAGGGGGTAAGGGTAGGGGGTAAGGGTATGGGGTAAGGGTAGGGGGTAAGGGTAGGGGGTAAGGGTATGGGGTAAGGGTAGGGGTAAAGGGCATGGGATAAGGGTAGGGGGTTGGGCCAGTGGGTAAGGGTAGGGGTTAGGGGCAGGGGGTAAGGGTAGGGGTAGGGGCAGAGGGTAAGGGTAGGGGGTTGGGCCAGTGGGTAAGGGTAGGGGTAAGGGGCCGGGGGTAAGGGTAGGGGTAGGGGCAGAGGGTAAGGGTAGGGGGCAAGGGTAGGGGGTAAGTCACCTCTGACCTATACTGAGGAATTTTCAACTTGTGGTGAATATTAATATTAGATAAGTAAGCCGACACCTTACTCTATGTTACTCACCTTACATTACCCAACTTATATTACCCACCTTATATTACCCACCTTACATTACCCACCTTATATTACCCACCTTATGTTACCCACCTTATATTACCCACCTTATATTACCCACCATATATTACCCACTTTATATTACCCACCTTATATTACCCACCTTATATTACCCACCTTATATTACCCACCTTATATTACCCACCTTATATTATCCACCTTATATTACTCACCTTATATTACCCACCTTATATTACCCACCTTATATTACCCACCTTATATTACCCACCTTATATTACCTACCTTATATTACCCACCTTATATTACCAACTTCATATTGCCCAACTTATATTACCCACCTTATATTGCCCACCTCATATTACCCACCTTAAATTACACACCTTATATTACCCACCTTATATTACCCACCTTATATTACCCACCTTATATTACCCACCTTATATTACCCACCTTATATTACCCACCTTATATTACCCACCTTATATTACTCACCTTATATTACCCACCTTATATTACCCACCTTATATTACCCACCTTATATTACCCACCTTATATTACCCACCTTATATTACCCACCTTATATTACCCACCTTATATTACCCACCTTATATTACCCACCTTATATTACCCACCTTATATTACCCACCTTATATTACCCACCTTATATTACCCACCTTATATTACCCACTTCATATTGCCCACCTTATATTACCCACCTTATATTGCCCACCTCATATTACCCACCTTAAATTACCCACCTTATATTATCAACCTTATATTACCCACCTTATATTATACACCATATAGTATCCACCTTATACTACCCACCTTATACTACCCACCTTATATTACCCACCTTATATTACTCACCTTATATTATACACCTTATATTACCCACCTTATACTACACACCTTATATTACCACCTTATATTATACACCTTATATTACCCACCTTATTCTACCCACCTTATATTGCTCACCTTATATTACCCACTTTATATTACCCACTTTATATTCCCCACCTTATATTACCCACCTTATATTACTCACCTTATATCACCAACTTTATATTATCCACTTTATATTACCCACCTTATACTACCCACCTTATATTACCCACCTTATATTACCCACCTTACATTACCCACCTTATATTACCCACCTTATATTACCCACCTTATATTATCAACCTTATATTACCCACCTTATATTATACACCTTATATTACCCATCTTATACTACCCACCTTATATTACCCACCTTACATTATCAATCTTATATTACCCACCTTATATTACCAACCTTATATTACCCAACTTATATTACCAATCTTATATTACCCACCTTATATTACCCACCTTATATTATCAACCTTATATTACCCACCTTATATTACTCATCTTATATTACTCACCTTATATTACCCACCTTATATTACCCACCTTATATTACTCACCTTATATTACTCACCTTATATTACCCATCTTATATTATCCACCTTATATTACCCACCTTATACTACCCACCTTATATTACCCACCTTATATTACTCACCTTATATTACCCGCCTTATATTACCCACCTTATATTAACCACCTTATATTACCCACCTTATATTACCCACCTTATATTACCCACCTTATATTACCCACCTTATATTACCTACCATATATTACCCACCTTATATTACCCACCTTATATTACCTACCTTATATTACCCACCTTATATTACCCACCTTATATTACCTACCTTATATTACTCACCTTATATTACCCACCTCATATTACCACCTTATATTACCCACCTTATATTACCCACCTTATATTACCCAACTTATATTACCTACCATATATTACCCACCTTATATTACCCGCCTCATATTACCCACCTCATATTACGCACCTTACATTACCCACCTTATATTACCTACCATATATTATCCACCTTATATTACCCACCTTATATTACCCACCTTATATTACCCACCTTATATTACCCACCTTTTATTACCCACCTTATATTTCCCAACTTATATTACCCACCTTATATTACCCACCTTATATTACCCACCTTATATTACCCACCTTATATTATCCACCTTATATTACCCACCTTATGTTACCCACCTTATATTACCCATCTTATATTACCCACCTTATATTACCCACATTATATTATCCACCTCATATTACCCTCCTTAAATTACCCACCTTATATTATCAACCTTATATTACCCACCTTATATTATACACCTTATATTACCCACCTTATACTACCCACCTTATATTACCCACCTTATATTACCAATCTTATATTACCCACCTTATAATACCCACCTTATATTATACACCTTATATTACCCACCTTATACTCCACACCTTATATTACCACCTTATATTATACACCTTATATTACTCATCTTATTCTACCCACCTTATATTACTCACCTTATATTACCCACTTTATATTACGCCCTTTATATTATCCACCTTATACTACCCACCATATATTACTCACCTTATATTACCCACTTTATATTACCCACTTTATATTACCCACCTTATACTACCCACCTTATATTACCCACCTTATAATACCCACC
>NW_027199311.1:0-2500 GCF_038502225.1 Cherax quadricarinatus | reverse complement strand
TAGTGTTACTAGCACTGGTATTACTAGTAGTGTTTGTATTACTAGTGTTACTAGCACTGGTATTACTAGTAATGTTTGTATTACTAGTGTTACTAGCACTGGTATTACTAGTAATGTTTGTATTACTAGTGTTACTAGCACTGGTATTACTAGTAATGTTTGTATTACTAGTGTTACTAGCACTGGTATTACTAGTAATGTTTGTATTACTAGTGTTACTAGCACTGGTATTACTAGTAGTGTTTGTATTACTAGTGTTACTAGCACTGGTATTACTAGTAATGTTTGTATTACTAGTGTTACTAGCACTGGTATTACTAGTAATGCTTGTATTACTAGTGTTACTAGCACTGGTATTACTAGTAATGTTTGTATTACTAGTGTTACTAGCACTGGTATTACTAGTAGTGTTTGTATTACTAGTGTTACTAGCACTGGTATTACTAGTAATGTTTGTATTACTAGTAATGTTTGTATTACTAGTGTTACTAGCACTGGTATTACTAGTAATGTCTGTATTACTAGTGTTACTAGCACTGGTATTACTAGTAATGTTTGTATTACTAGTGTTACTAGCACTGGTATTACTAGTAATGTTTGTATTACTAGTAATGTTTGTATTACTAGTGTTACTAGCACTGGTATTACTAGTAATGTCTGTATTACTAGTGTTACTAGCACTGGTATTACTAGTAATGTTTGTATTACTAGTGTTACTAGCACTGGTATTACTAGTAATGTTTGTATTACTAGTGTTACTAGCACTGGTATTACTAGTAATGTTTGTATTACTAGTGTTACTAGCACTGGTATTACTAGTAGTGTTTGTATTACTAGTGTTACTAGCACTGGTATTACTAGTAGTGTTCGTATTACTAGTGTTACTAGCACTGGTATTACTAGTAGTAGTGTTTGTATTACTAGTGTTACTAGCACTGGTATTACTAGTAGTGTTTGTATTACTAGTGTTACTAGCTCTGGTATTACTAGTGGTGTTTGTATTACTAGTTTTACTAGCACTGGTATTAGTAGTAGTGTTTGTATTACTATTGTTACTAGCACTGGTATTACTAGTAGTGTTTGTATTACTAGAGTTACTACACTGGTATTACTAGTAGTGTTTGTATTACTAGTGTTACTAGTACTGGTTTTACTAGTAGTGTTTGTATTACTAGTGTTACTAGCACTGGTATCACTAGTAGTGTTTGTATTACTAGTGTTACTAGCACTTGTATTACTAGTAATGTTTGTATTACTAGTGTTACTAGCACTGGAATTACTAGTAATGTTTGTATTACTAGTGTTACTAGCACTGGTATTACTAGTAGTGTTTGTATTACTAGTGTTACTAGCACTGGTATTACTAGTAATGTTTGTATTACTAGTGTTACTAGCACTGGTATTACTAGTAATGTTTGTATTACTAGTAATGTTTGTATTACTAGTGTTACTAGCACTGGTATTACTAGTAATGTTTGTATTATTAGTGTTACTAGCACTGGTATTACTAGTAGTGTTTGTATTACTAGTGTTACTAGCAGTGGTATTACTAGCACTGGTATTACTAGTAATGTTTGTATTACTAGTGTTACTAGCACTGGTATTACTAGTAATGTTTGTATTACTAGTGTTACTAGCACTGGTATTACTAGTAATGTTTGTATTACTAGTAATGTTTGTATTACTAGTGTTACTAGCACTGGTATTACTAGTAATGTTTGTATTACTAGTGTTACTAGCACTGGTATTACTAGTAATGTTTGTATTACTAGTGTTACTAGCACTGGTATTACTAGTAATGTTTGTATTACTAGTGTTACTAGCACTGGTATTACTAGTAATGTTTGTATTACTAGTGTTACTAGCACTGGTATTACTAGTAGTGTTTGTATTACTAGTGTTACTAGCACTGGTATTACTAGTAATGTTTGTATTACTAGTATTACTAGCACTGGTATTACTAGTAATGCTTGTATTACTAGTGTTACTAGCACTGGTATTACTAGTAATGTTTGTATTACTAGTGTTACTAGCACTGGTATTACTAGTAGTGTTTGTATTACTAGTGTTACTAGCACTGGTATTACTAGTAATGTTTGTATTACTAGTAATGTTTGTATTACTAGTGTTACTAGCACTGGTATTACTAGTAATGTCTGTATTACTAGTGTTACTAGCACTGGTATTACTAGTAATGTTTGTATTACTAGTGTTACTAGCACTGGTATTACTAGTAATGTTTGTATTACTAGTAATGTTTGTATTACTAGTGTTACTAGCACTGGTATTACTAGTAATGTCTGTATTACTAGTGTTACTAGCACTGGTATTACTAGTAATGTTTGTATTACTAGTGTTACTAGCACTGGTATTACTAGTAATGTTTGTATTACTAGTGTTACTAGCACTGGTATTACTAGTAATGTTTGTATTACTAGTGTTACTAGCACTGGTATTACTAGTAGTGTTTGTATTACTAGTGTTACTAGCACTGGTATCA
>NW_027199310.1:0-33532 GCF_038502225.1 Cherax quadricarinatus | reverse complement strand
TGAGGATGAGGAACAAGATGGGAGCGAGTACTGTGCCTTGTGGAACAGAGCTCTTCACTATGGCAGCCTCCGATTTAACTCTGTTGACCACTACTCTTTGTGTTCGATTTGTTAGGAAGTTGAAGATCCATCTCCCCACTTTCCCAGTTATTCCTTTAGCACGTATTTTATGGGCTATTACACCATGATCGCATTTGTCAAATGCTTTTGCAAAGTCTGTGTATATTACATCTGCATTCTGATTTTCTTCCAGTGCATCCAAGGCCATGTCATAGTGATCCAGTAGTTGTGAGAGGCAGGAGCGACCTGCCCTGAACCCATGTTGCCCTGGATTGTGCAGATTTTGGGAATCCAGGTGATTTGCAATCCTGCTTCTTAGCACTCATTCAGAGATTTTTATGACGTGGGACGTCAGAGCTATTGGTCTATAGTTCTTAGCTAATGCTTTGCTACCACCTTTATGGAGTGGGGCTATATCCGTTGTTTTAAGTGACTGTGGAATTTCATCCATGTTCAAGCTCCTCCTCCATAGTGTACTTAGGGCACACGAGAGGGGTTTCTTGCAGTTCTTAATGAAAACAGAGTTCCACGAGCCTGGGCCCGGGGCTGAGTGCATGGGCATGTTGTCAATGGCTTTTTCGAAATCTATCGGAGTTAGGGTAATGTCGGAAATCTGGCATACATTTATGGAGTTTTGAGGCTCATTCATGAAGAAATCATTTGGGTCGTCAATCCTCAGACTGATTAGTGGTTCACTAAACACAGAGTCGTACTGGGATTTCAATATTTCACTCATTTCCTTGTTGTCATTTGTGTAAGTCCCATCCTGTCTGAGTAAGGACCCGATACTAGATGTGGTATTTGTCTTGTTTTTGGCATATGAAAAGAAATATTTTGAATTTCTTTCAATTTCACTAATAGCTTTAAGCTCCTTCTGTCTCTCCTGGTTCCTGTAAGAGCCATTGAACTTAAGTTCGATAGTTTCCATTTCCCTGGTCAGTGCCTCCTTTCGTGTATCAGATATTCTAGCACTCATGAGGAGCTCAGAGACTCATAAGAACATAAGAACATAAGAAAGGAGGAACACTGCAGGAGGCCTGCTGGCCCATACTAGGCAGGTCCTTTACAATTCATCCCACTAACAAAACATTTGCCCAACCCAATTTTCAATGCCACCCAAGAAATAAGCTCTGATGTGAAAGTCCCACTCAAATCCAACCCCTCCCACTCATGTACTTATCCAACCTAGATTTGAAACTACCCAAAGTCCCAGCCTCAATAACCCAACTAGGTAGACTGTTCCACTCATCAACTACCCTATTTCCAAACCAATACTTTCCTATGTCCTTTCTAAATCTAAACTTATCTAATTTAAATCCATTACTGCGGGTTCTTTCTTGGAGAGACATCCTCAAGACCTTATTAATATCCCCTTTATTAATACCTATCTTCCACTTATACACTTCGATCAGGTCTCCCCTCATTCTTCGTCTAACAAGTGAATGTAACTTAAGAGTCTTCAATCTTTCTTCATAAGGAAGATTTCTAATGCTATGTATTAATTTAGTCATCCTACGCTGAATGTTTTCTAATGAATTTATGTCCATTTTGTAATACGGAGACCAGAACTGAGCTGCATAATCTAGGTGAGGCCTTACTAATGATGTATAAAGCTGCAGTATGACCTCTGGACTTCTGTTGCTTACACTTCTTGATATAAATCCCAGTAATCTATTTGCCTTATTACGTACGCTTAGGCATTGCTGTCTTGGTTTAAGGTTGCTGCTCACCATAACCCCCAAGTCCTTTTCACAATCTGTATGGCTAAGTTCTACATCATTTAACTTATAAGTACTAGGGTTATGGGCACTCCCAAGCTTCAGAACCTTGCATTTATCTACATTGAACTGCATCTGCCACTTTTCTGACCAAGAATAGAGTTTGTTTAAATCCTCCTGAAGTTCCATAACATCTACGTTTGAATCAATTATCCTACCTATCTTTGGTGACGTGTACTTAGCTCAGTGGTGACGTGTACTTAGTCGAGTGGTGACGTGTACTTAGCTCGAGTGGTGACGTGTACTTAGCTCGAGTGGTGACGTGTACTTAGCCAATGGTGACGTGTACTTAGCTCAGTGGTGACGTGTACTTAGCTCAGTGGTGACGTGTACTTAGCTCAGTGGTGACGTGTACTTAGCTCAGTTGTGACGTGTACTTAGCTCTGTGAAGACCTGTTTGTGTGCTCTCTGTGAATCTGAACCAGGATGCCCTCTCTTGAGCAGCTTTACCAGCAGCTGAGAGAAGAACTCAGAGTTGCTAAACTGGAGATACGGCGATTAACGGAGGAGAACAAGAGGATTCGTAGTAATCCTCCTGTTGTGAGTCCCCAGGTTAAGAGGGGAGCTTGGTCAGTGGCCGGGCAACATGGAACCAAGCTGAAGATTAAGAAAACGGTTGGAGAGGCAGAAACAACGAGAAACCAGAAGACTGCCGTGGAAACTTCCAACTCATTCTCGGTGCTACCTGACGAATGTGAGTGTTCTACTGGGAATGCCACAACGAGCACCAAGGAAGCATTGGCAGACGTGAGTGAGACATCCCTAGAAACCCCAACGAAGACCATCGAGAACGTCATGACGAATTCTACAAGTGGTGTAATGCTACCTGGCGAATGTGAGTTGACTACTCGGAGCATCACTACGGACGACGCCAAGGAAGGTAAAAACATTGTTGTTGTTGGGGATAGCCAGATTAGGTACATGGATAGGGCATTCTGTTTGAAGGATAGGAGTAGGAGGCAGAGAGTGTGTTTTCCTGGGGCTGGGATGAAGGATATTGTTAGCCGTCTGGATGACATCATGAGAGGTAATGGGAGCAATCCTATTATCTGTCTCAGTGCTGGAGGCAACGATGTTGGCAGACGTAGGAGTGAGGACCTGATTAGCAGGTATAGGGCAGCAATAGAGATAATTAGGAAGAAGGGTGGGAAACCTGTCATATGTGGCATTTTGCCAAGGAGAGGAGTTGGAAATGAATGGTTGTCCAGAGCAATTGGTGTCAATTGCTGGCTGGACAAATACTGTAAGGAAAATGCGGTAACATTCATTGACAACTGGGACCTCTTCTATGGCAGAAATGACATGTATGCCAGGGATGGGGTTCACTTGTCTAGGTGTGGGGTGGGAGCACTGGCCAACGCAGTGGAGGGAGCTGTTAGGTCTTTAAACTAGGAATAGTTAGTGGTATGGGTTTTGGCGGGAAAACTGTGAAGTCGCAGGGTAGTAACATGAGTACTAGGAGAACTAGTAATAGGCAAAATGAGGAGGATATTGGAAAGCCAGTGGCACTAATTGACAATGACAGTAATAGGTTTAGTGGAATAACAGAAAGGAGCAGGAAGGGTAAAGAGATACGAGGGTCATTAAATATTTATTACACAAATAGTCGCAGTGCTAGGAATAAGATGGACGAGTTGAGACTAGTTGCTAGTGCAGGTAACATAGATGTATTTGCCATTACTGAGACGTGGTTTAATTCAAAAAGTCGGGACATGCCTGCAGAATGTCACATTCAGGGTTTTAAATTGTTCCAAGTAGATAGAAGTATCGGGAAGGGGGGTGGGGTGGCATTGTATATCCGAGATCGCTTGAACTGTTGCATAAAAACGGGTATTAAGTCTGAAGTAACACATACAGAGTCTGTTTGGATAGAATTTTCAGAGGGGCATGAAAAATTAATTTTAGGTGTGATATACCGTCCCCCAAATTTAGATAGGGACCAGGGAAGACTACTATGGGAGGAAATTGTTAGGGCCACAAGGCACGATAATGTAGTAATTCTAGGAGACTTTAACTTTAGTCATATTGATTGGAATTTCTTGACTGGGAATTTAGAATCATACGATTTCTTAGAAGTAGTTCAGGATTGTTTTTTGAAGCAGTTTGTGACAGAACCTACAAGGGGTAATAACCTGCTTGACATAGTTCTGGCAAACAATGAATCCCTTGTTAATAATTTAGAAGTCTCAGAGGAACTGGGTGCTAGCGACCACAAATCAATTACATGTAGAATTGAATGGAAGTATGATAGTAGGGATAACTCAGTAACAGCCCTTGGTCTAAATTCTACCTCACTGACTGTGTTACTAACTTGTCTTCTGTCTCACTCTCTCAGTATGAGCTTGAACTTCTTGGTTTTGGCCTTTCCTTTGTCACTTCGCCTGCCCCTTGCGCTGGTATTGCCCTGATTAGCTCTTTTGATTCCTTTCGTCAATCTCGCTCCCGTAATCTTCATGACTTGTCCACTTTTCGTGGCGCTCTCCTTCCTGCTCTTGTTAGTCTGTTTTCTAAGAATCACCGCCTTCCACGCCATTACCAACTTGTCCTTTCTTCTATTAAATCCAACACTAACATTGTCATACTATCTTCTGACAAAGGTAATTCGGTAGTTGTCCTTGATCACGAGGATTACCTACACTCCTCTCGTTTCCCTCTTGATCGCATCAAGAGAACTTTCAACAAGAAACTAAGGACTCTCTCCGACCTCTGTCCTCCTGACTTTGACCTTGTTCAACGGTTTCGTGTCATCTGTCCCTCTCTTCCCTATTTCTATGGCCTTCCCAAAACTCATAAACCTGATATTCCTCTTCGTCCTATCATATCCTCTAGAGATTCTGTCTCTTATTCTCTTGCTTCTTGGTTGGCCAAAACCCTAACTCCCTTTCTTGGTACTTTTTCTCCTGCCCACCTCCGTCACTCTCAAGACTTCATTGAACGGGTTCGGTCTCTCCCAACCTGTAAGATGCTTAGTCTTGACGTTGAGTCCCTCTTCACCAATGTCCCTCTTGATGATGTCCTTGATTTCCTTAGAGAGAAGGCCCATGTAGGGTTTCTACTTCTCCCTATACCCACTGATGTCTTTCTTGATCTTATCTGCCTCTGTGTGGACTCTAACTCCTTTTCCTTCCAAGGGAAATATTATTCTCAAACCTTCGGTGTCGCTATGGGCTCTCCTCTCTCTCCTGTCCTTGCTAATCTTTACTTGGAATACTTCGAGACTGTTCTTCTTCCTACCTTCGATGTGCAACCTTCACTCTGGCTCCGCTATGTGGATGACATCTTTGCTCTGTGGCCTCATGACTCCAGTCTCTTCCAACCTTTTCTTGAAGCTCTTAATAATCTTCCCCCTTCCATTAAGTTTAAAGCTGAATGGGAATCTAATTCCTTGCTTCCTTTCCTTGATGTCCATGTCCACCGCTCAGATACAGGTTTTTCCTTTTCTGTTTACCGAAAACCTATGCACAGTGGCATGTACATTCACTACTTTTCCTATCATGCTTCCCCTGTCAAGAAAAGTGTTCTTATCTCCCTCTTTCTCCATGCCCTCCGCATCTGTGATCCTCAGTTCCTTCCAGCAGAAATTTCCACTCTTCAAAATTCGTTTTCCCGTCTTGGCTACCCTTCCCATTTCATAGACTCTGCCCTCTCACGTGCCAAACGCAATTTCTTCTCTCCCAAACTCTCTACTCCTGGGAACTCTTCTATCCTCTGCCTTCCCTACATTTCCGGTCTTTCTAATCTCAACAATTCTCTCCATCCCTTAGACATCAAGCTTACCTTCCGCCAGACCAACACTCTTCTCACTAATCTCGTTCATACCTCTCCTCCCTCTACAGATGTTCCTGGTGTCTACTCTATTTCTTGCTCCTCCTGTCCTCTTCAATACTTCGGAGAAACTGGTCGATCTCTTTCTGACAGACTTAGGGAGCACAAAAATAGTGTTAGGCTTGCCGACACTAACAATGCTCTTTTCTGTCACGTCAGAGATCATAGCCATCCTATTGACTGGTCTTCTGCTAAATCTGTCTTCCCTACTTCCAACTCGAACAGTCGCCGTCTAGTTGAATCCTCTCTAATACACAACTTTCCTTGTATGAATCTTAGCCCTGGCTTCGTCTCTGTAGATGCCTTCCTCTCCCACTACATTGTAAAATGCTCCAAACTTCAGAACACCCATGACTTAACCTGACTCCTCATTTTTTCTTTTTCTTTTTCTTCTTCTCCCTCTTCCCCTTTCCTCTTTCCTTTTTCTCCTCTAGGTTGTCTTTCCCTCTTCTGTCTCGTGTTTCTGTTCCTTCTTCATTTATTTCACCACTTCCCCTTTCACGCACCGCACCTCTGTGCGCTTGCAGTGCTCCCCTTCCTTTGTGTTTGACTGACTCATCCTCTTTATTCCCCACTTCTACCACTACCACCACTACTACTACCTCTTCTTCTACCACTACCATTACTACTACTGATGAAATTAAGGCACATGTGCGGCGTCTGGGTGTCTTTGTTGTGGACGTTTCGCCATCCATTGGATGGCTGGATCGCGAAACGTCTACGATAGGTTTGCCCAGCTGTTGCGCATGTGTCTTAATTTCATCTTGTCGGTATTATATTCCATTCTTGTACTAGAGGGGCTAGAGCTGCCACAGGAAGAGGGACAGTCACGCGCGGTTGTGCTCCGTCAAAAACTGCGTGTCTTGATAGTAGCAGAGGGAACAGAATGCGGGAAATAAGCGTGTGCAACCATAAAGTGCATATACTCCTTTGAACAATCAAAAAAGGAATATCAGTGAACACTAAATAGGAAAATATGGATTATAGTGTCACATGGAGAGTGCCGGTGGAGGAAGGGTTAATGTGGGAAATAGACCTTACCAGGACTAGTGAATTATTGCCGGATGTCGACACAGGTGGAAATAAACAAATATTGATCTATCTATAAGTAATATAGTGAGTGACAAGGATATATATGTGCAGTGACATAGTGAACTAAATTGTAGATAAGAGTAATCTTAATTATCCCCCAGTATAGCGTACAATATATAGTGTAGATAGGGGAATATCTTACAAGTGTCTGGCACTAGCGAACTATTGCCAGAGGTCCAGTGAAATGTTAATAACGGATGAGTAATTACTATAGTCAAAAGAGACAAAACGAGTGGTGGTAGCATTGAGGCGCAGGGAATCACAGCATACATAAATTGAGCATACAACCGTTACCTCTACTAAACAGGAAATAAACTTTTCCATAGAAGTGTAGGGGAAAGTTAGCATAGGCCTAGCGCAGTGAAAAGTGTATTTTGAAAGAATACAGTGTATATCCTAGAGATAAACAGTGTACAGCACTACATAAAAGGAGTTTAAATAATAATAATAATAATAATAATAATAATAATAATAATAATAATAATAGTGAAGTGTGGCAGTGTGGTTAAGTACTGCCTGGCTCACACCCACCCTACACCCACCACCCACCCTACACCACCACCAACATACTGCAAACTTGGTTTGTATAAATACATCTTGCATATTACTGGCACCAGCAAGAGAACGGTAAAGTGGAAATCAGTTTTCTTCCGTGGCATACAGAGTCTAGTAGGATACAGACAGGATGTCAGCACAGCATATCTGTGGGACATGTAAAAAAAATCCTTGGAAGGAAATCCAGAATCACATGCAACCTATGCTCTTCCAAACACCATATCTCTTGTACTAGACTAAATACAGCCTCAAAAAATGACCTCTAACTAGCAAGGTGCTTCTGGTTGTGCAATAAAGATGTAGAACTTTGGGCAGGTATCAGAAAGGTACTTAGGAGAGTAATAAATGATAAAAATAATCAAGAAAACAAAGATGGCCTCTTGGATAGTCTACCAAAAATATATAAAACATGGGAGCAAGAGATAGTGTATCAAAAAATGCAGAATGCCCATACCACAACAGATGACTCGAAACTATCTAGTCACCCACATAGTGCTAAACCAGATCCACCCCCCAGTCATAGCACTAATACCCACCGTGCTGGTGCTGGCCCAGGCTCCCCCAGTCATAGCACTAATACCCACAGTGCTGGTGCTGGCCCAAGCTCCCCCAGTCATAGCACTAATACCCACAGTGCTGGTGCTGGCCCAGGCTCCCCCAGTCATAGCACTAATACCCACAGTGCTGGTGCTGGCCCAAGCTCCCCCAGTCATAGCACTAATACCCACAGTGCTGGTGCTGGCCCAGGCTCCTCCAGTCATAGCACTAATACCCACAGTGCTGGTGCTGGCCCAGGCTCCCCCAGTCATAGCACTATTACCCACAGTGCTGGTGCTGGCCCAGGCTCCCACAGTCATAGCACTAATACCCACAGTGCTGGTGCTGGCCCAGGCCCAGCCACTGGCCCAAGCCCAGCCGCTGGCGCAGGCCCAGCCGCTGGCCCAGGCTCAGCCCCCAGCCCCAGTGCTGACTCAGACCCAGCCCCCAGCCTTACTGCCAATCCAGACTCTACTAGGGACCCTACCATAACCACCACTAAAACCGTAAATATACAACCATCATTGCACAAGACCGTGGCCCACAGTACAGATGTTGGAGAGGAGTCTCCTCCTTCTTCTGCTGGGGAAAGTAGATAGAATCCAGGATGGGGTGGCCCTGGCTTGGATACTGAGGATTACAGTACAGTCCCAGAACCTGCAGAAATTGACAACACACCTCCCAACAATTCTCAACCAAAGGTGAATTTGTGCAAATATTATGCTTGGGGCATCTGTAAGCATGGAATATCAGGAAAAAAATGGGACATGCAACTTTGAGCATCCCAAAAAATGTAGCGACCTCCTGTCTAAAGGAGTGTGTCGTTCTTCTTCCTGTACTTTCTTTCACCCAAAAATGTGTCACTCCTCGGTCCTCCAGAAGCAGTGTTACAACATCGACTGCCCTGCATGCCATCTAAAAGGGACCAGGAGGCACAGACCCACAAGACAAACAATAGTAGCTAAGACAACCCAACTCTAGGTGATTTTTTAGTGGCAGGAAACAGAAAAAGAAAATGGAAGGAAATAAAAATAATCCACCACCTTGGAGCCTTGTTGGACTGGAGGCGCAGCCAGTGGCCACCCATGGCCCTCCAGAATTACAACTACTGATGCCAATAACAAAATCCCCCCAACAAACACAGAATACAACCTCGTTCATATTTGTTAATATACAGGGCCTAAAGCCATCCACCAACAACAAAATACCTTTTATCAGTGGACTTCTAGAGGAGTCTAATGCAATGTTTGCAGCCTTCACAGAGACTCACACAAAAGATCACTTTGGCAGTGAAATATGGATAAGTGATTATAACCGTTTTAGATGCAACAGAAAGAACAGGCAACAAGGGGGATTGGCCTGTATGTCAAAGAGTCCCTCATCTGCACGGAGTTGCTGAACACCACAAATGAGGTAGTTGAAGTTCTATCAATAAAGATCGAGAACCAAAACCTGGTCATTGTGGTTGTATATAAGCCACCAGATGCAACCTCACAACAGTTCAAGGAACAGATACTGAAAATTGATTACTGCCTGGAAAACCTTCCAGCTCCACCCCCAAACATTTTACTGCTTGGTGATTTCAACCTAAGGCATACAAAATGGAAGAATGTAGCAAATAATGTTATAGCTGAAACAATCCCAGGAGGTACCACAGATGAAAAGTCACACACACATGAGCTACTAAGTCTCTGCGAAAAACACACCTTAAGCCAGCAGATAGTGGAGCCAACAAGACTAGAAAACACACTTGACCTTATCTTCACAAATAATGAGAACCTGATAAGACATAAGAATATCAAAAACAACAAATTCCGATCACAACCTAATCGAAGTCCAGACGTACATGCATAGGGTTCCTGATCAGCAGAATGCATGTACCTGTGATGGTGTCTTCACAAAATACAACTTCAACAACAAGAACATCAACTGGGACCAGGTAAACCATGTCCTAAACGAAACATGTTGGGAAGATGTCTTAAATGACATGGATCCAAACCAGTGCCTTGAAAGGATCAACTTCCTGGCAGCCGAAGCATGTTCTAGGCATATTCCCCTAAGAAAGAAGAAGAGCAGGAGTAAACTGGAGAGAGAAACATGCTCCCTCTACAGAAGACGACGAAGAGTCACTGAGCTCCTCAGGAGTGCTAGAATATCTGATACACGAAAGGAGGCGCTGACCAGGGAAATGGAAACTATCGAACTTAAGTTCAATGACTCTTACAGGAACCAGGAGAGACAGGAGCTTAAAGCTATTAGTGAAATTGAAAGAAATTCAAAATATTTCTTTTCATATGCCAAAAACAAGGCAAATACCACATCTAGTATCGGGCCCTTACTTAGAGAGGGTGGGACTTACACAGATGACAACAAGGAAATGAGTGAAATATTGAAATCCCAGTACGACTCTGTGCTTAGTGAACAACTAATCGGTCTGAGGATCGACGACCCAAATGATTTCTTCATGAATGAGCCTCAAAACTCCATAAATGTATGCCAGATTTCCGACATTACCCTATCTCCGATAGATTTCGAAAAAGCATTGACAACATGCCCATGCACTCAGCCCCGGGCCCAGGCTCGTGGAACTCTGTTTTCATTAAGAACTGCAAGAAACCCCTCTCGTGTGCCCTATGTACACTATGGAGGAGGAGCTTGGACATGGGTGAAATTCCACAGTCACTTAAAACAACGGATATAGCCCCACTCCATAAAGGTGGCAGCAAAGCATTAGCTAAGAGCTATAGACCAATAGCTCTGACGTCCCACATCATAAAAATCTTTGAATGAGTGCTAAGAAGCAGGATTGCAAATCACCTGGATTCCCAAAATCTGCACAATCCAGGGCAACGTGGGTTCAGGGCAGGTCGCTGCTGCCTTTCAGAACTACTGGATCACTATGATATGGCCTTGGATGCACTGGAAGAAAATCAGTATGCAGATGTAATGTACAAAGACTTTGCAAAAGCATTTGACAAATGCGATCATGGTGTAATTGCCCATAAAATACGTGCTAAAGGAATAACTGGGAAAGTGGGGAGATGGATCTTCAACTTCCTAACAAATCGAACACAAAGAGCAGTGGTCAACAGAGTTAAATCGGAGGCTGCCATAGTGAAGAGCTCTGTTCCACAAGGCACAGTACTCGCCCCCATCTTATTCCTTATCCTCATATCATACATAGACAGAGATATACATCACAGCACCATATCATCCTTTGTGAATGATACTAGGATCTGCATGAGGCTGTCATCTGCTGAGGACGCGGTTAACCTCCAAGAAGATATAAACAAAGTTTTCCAGTGGGCAACAGTAAACAATATGATGTTCAATGAGGACAAATTCCAACTACTCCGTTATGGAAAACTGGAGGAGATAATAACTAGAACAGAATATACTACAGACTCTGGCTATACAATAGAGCGGAAAATAATGTAAGGGACCTGGGAGTAGTAATGTCTGAGGATCTCACTTTCAAGGATCACAACGGTGACACGATCGCACGTGCAAAGAAAATGATAGGATGGATAATGAGAACGTTCAAAACGAGAGATGCCAAGCCAATGATGATCCTTTTCAAATCACTTGTTCTCTCTAGGCTGGAATTTTGCTGTACATTAACATCTCCATTCAAAGCAGGTGAAATCGCAGATCTAGAGAGTGTACAGAGATCCTTTACTGCACGTATAAGTTCTGTCAAGCACCTTAACTACTGGGAATGCTTGGAAGCACTTGACTTGTACTCGTTGGAACGCAGGAGGGAGAGATATATCATAATCTACACTTGGAAAATCTTGGGAGGAATGGTCCCAAATCTGCACACAGAAATCACTCCCTACGAAAGTAAAAGACTGGGCAGGCGATGCAAAATGCCCCCAATTAAAAGAAGGGGCGCCATTAGTACACTAAGGGAAAACACCATAAGTGTCCGGGGCCCAAGACTGTTCAACAGCCTCCCATCAAGCATTAGGGGAATTGCCAATAAACCAGTGGCTGCCTTCAAGAGAGAGCTGGACAGATACCTAAAGTCAGTGCGGGATCAGCCGGGCTGTGGCTCGTACGTTGGACTGCGTGCGGCCAGCAGTAACAGCCTAGTTGATCAGGCCCTGATCCATCAGGAGGCCTGGTCATGGACCGTGCCGCGGGGGCGTTGATCCCCGGAATAACCTCCACGTAACCTACTACTACTACCACCACCTCTTCCTGCCTAAATATAGCCGTCCTGCTCCACTTCTGGTTAGTGTGACTTTGTAAATGGTCCAAGTCGGACCGAAACGTCGTCGTAAGCTTCTCTCTTTTATGTGCGGGTTATTTGTGTATACATCTACCACTACTACTACTACATCTACCAATGCTACTACATCTACCACTACTACATCTACCACTACTACTACATCTACCACTACTACTACATCTACCACTTCAACTACATCTACCACTACTTCTACATCTACCACTACTACATCTACCATTTCTACTACATCTACCACTACTACTACATCTACCACTACTACTACATCTACCACTACTACATCTACCACTACTACTACATCTACCACTTCTACTACATCTACCACCACTACTACTACTTCTACCACTACTACTACATCAACAACTACTACTACATCTACCACTTCTACTACATCTACCACTACTACTACATCTACCACTACTGCTACATCTACCACTTCTGCTACATCTACCACTGTCATATGGGGTTCTTAAGGAGATATGATTGATAAGGTAAACACCTTGTTGGATGGTAACACTATATATTGTCAGACTGTGATGAGAGGCAGGAGCCCAGGCCTGCCGTGTTCTGCCTGCTTCTATGTCTATCCATCGAGTGAGGAAGAGGCAGCTCGTCACTCACTCACGCTGCATCCCGTGACGTCATACAGTCACTCGGCCTAATAGGGATCTTCTATATAAAGCACATGGATGGTACTATAATATGCTATGCAACACATATAAGGGGATCAGCAACTATGCTGACAGCTCGGTCATGTTACGTATGTCGTCTCGACATACACTACTATGCTATAGTCTGAACAGGCAGGTGGTTCTGGGCTGATTCTATACAATAACAAATTCATATATAACTTAGAACTAATGGATGGTATCATACTTGATGTTAACAAAATGACTTTTACGTAATTGGTGTTAACGTAATCACTTTTAACGTAATGCATTACAAACTATAAGAACAAATTATGGTACAATATGATCTGGAATTGATCGATCGATCTGTATTCATGCACTCTACGGATTCTGAGGAAATAAATATATATATACAAGGTGAAATTAACAGCAAAGGCATCTGGTGTGCACTCAGATTATTACTGTCAAATTCTCAGAATACGGAGGGAACGTGAACACGAAAAAAAAAAAAAAAATCTGAAAAACTGATCAGTTAATAACAAACAGTTGACAATTTTCTTCATCTCGGACATCTAGTTATATAGACTATGTACATTAAACCCAATTCTGCGAGGGTGAGGTTTACATATGCAGAATGGTTATCATCTCTGGGAGGATCGAATTCCTCTGCAATGGCTAACACATGCCTTGACTGAGGGAGATCTGAACGAGTATCTACAAAAGATACTTGTGAGTTTCTCATTACTTGTCGAGTACGCAAGGAGTAACGACATTCAGGTTGAATATCTGACTGAGTATTTGAGGTAGAGGGTACAGAGTCAAGAGGATTTTCAGCATCTGTCACATTAGTCTGGGTAGCAATGTCATCAACATCGCATACTAATTTCATATGATCTAAATGCGATTCTTTGTACTTACCAGTACTAATTTCTCTAACCTTATACTTATTGCCCGAGATATGTTCGACAACTCTATAAGGGCCAACAAACTTTTGATCGAGCTTAGGCATTTCGGATGTTTTGTTGAAATTTGTCAGCATTACTCTCGAACCTACTTTAACTTTTGATGGTTTAGCACAGCTATTAGTTACTCTAGTAAATTCTGCTGTTGATTTATGAAGTGTTTCACGGATTCTTCTAAAAACACTCTGAGCCATGCTTGTACGAGTTGCTACGAAATCATCAGGGTTGTAATTGGGTTTCGGAGTGGAATATAACAGCTCATAGGGTAAACGCTTGTCTACACCATACAATGCATAATGTGGGGTACCACCTATGGAAGCATTGTAAGCAGAATTTATGGCACATTGAACATCTGGTATAACTTCATCCAGTTTCACTATTGGGGTTGATAGTGGCTCTCAAGACATCAAGTACTTTCTTATTGGTTCGTTCAGCTAACCCATTGCTGGCAGGATGATGAGGAACAATGGTGGATTTAGAGATCTTGTACAAAGTACACAAATTTTCAAGAATCTCATTACAGAATTCACCTCCATTATCTGTTACTAAGGACTTATGGGTGGTATGCCTGCAGATAATGAGTTCTTTAAACGCTTTAGCTACTGTCTCTGCAGTCTTATCTGCAATAGGAACTAACTCACAATATCTGGTGAAATGGTCTACCATAACACACAGATGCTTGTTGCCTTGGAGGGAACATTTAAAATTGGCTAACAAATCAAGGGCAACTCTTTCCCACGGTTCGCTAGTGGTTGGGTACACTTGGATTGGATTAGGACCATTGACATTTCCTTTATGTTGCATACAAACACTACATTTCTTAACATACTCTGAAATGTCAGTTGCCATACGTGGCCAAAAGTACTTCATTCTGGCTCGTTTCACAGAACGATCCATACCAGGGTGTGCAACACCTGGTGCATCATGAACTAGCTGTAGGGCTACATTCACTTGTGACTGTGGAATTACTAACTGGTATACTCTTCTACTTGGAGTACCCAATTCAGCTGTTCGATACAGTAATACTTGGCTCATTACAAAGTCACTGATGGGTGCTGGTGGCTTCACAGTCAGAATAAGATCTTCCTGGAGCAGGAATCAAATCACACCAGACCACATGGGATCTGTTCTTTGCGCATTCTTTACATCCTCTTCAGTAAATGGAGGATCTGCAGTTACTACACTAACGTGTCACGATAAAGCATCTGCGACTACATTTGACTTGCCAGGTAAATGTTCAGAAGTGGGATTGAACTCTTGGATAGTTAAGGTCCATCTGGCTAACCTTCCAGTAGGTTGTTTATTCTGGAATAAAGGTATCAGAGGTGCATGGTCTGTCAAGACATGAACAGGGTATTGGTAAATGATGTCTCGCTCCGTTACTGTATAATTACGTTCAGCCTTCGTAAGGACTCTGCTAGCAAATGCAACTGCGTTGTACTTGCCATCAGTCTTCTGAGCTAGTACGGCACCTATGCCAATTGAACTAGCATCAGTTGTCAGATAGAAGGGCTTAGAAAAATCTGGGAATTTCAAAATGGGAGCGGACATTAGCTTTTCTGTAATAAAGTTGGTAGAATTACCGACAATATGTAAAGTAAAAGGACACAAGTGCAACTAATGTGACATTTATTGTGGCAACGTTTCGCTCTCCAGGAGCTTTATCAAGCCATTACAAACAATACATGGACACAGAGGGTATATAAAGGCTCAGAGTGAGGTGAATACTAGTGAGGTACCATTTCGATGTTCACTAGTGGTAGTAGTAGTAGTAGTAGTAGTAGTAGTGGTAGTGACAAAAGTAATACAATATGGTAGAGCAATTAATTCGTACATGAGTAAAAGGATATAAAAGCTATTACTTGGGTAACATAAAAATAGGTTGGACAAATATAAACTGGAATGAGGCAGCTTGTTTCAGTGTTCACTCTCTGTGCTTTGTGTAGTATAACAGGAGAGACTATGTGATGGCAGGGTTTACTGTTTTCAGGAGGATTCTTGCTAAGACTTCGGAGATGGTGAAGCTGCCGTTGTTTTGTTTAATTGTATTCGAAACAGCGATCAGTGCTGATTCAAGGCACTTGCGTGTGCGGAAATTAGTTTCTTTTATCACTAATTGGGCGTCTCTGAATTTCATAAGATGATTGGTGGAATTTCGGTGTTGTACACAGGCGTTGTTTAAGTTGTCGTTCCTACATGCGTATGTGTGTTCATTGAGGCGGGTGTCGAGGTTTCTTGCTGTTTCACCTACGTAGATCTTGTCACAGCCTCCACAGGGTATAGTGTAAACTCCTGCACTGACTGGTTCGTGGTGCTTGGGTTTTGTCCTGGTTAGATCCTTTATTGAAGTGGTAGAAGCGATGGCGACTCTGGTGTTAGCTTGTGAAAGTACTTTTGAGACGTTTAGTGCAACCTGGCTGTTGGGAAGAATTATAACTTTGTTGGGAGCGGTGTTGATGCGTGGAGAATTGATGATCTGAAGAGCTCTTTTCTTGCAGTCTTTGATGAAAAAAGAAGGAAATTGTAACTCAGTGAATGTTTGGTGAATGTATCTTCCTAGAAGATACATCACTGCCCTTAAGGACCTCGCCAACGACCCCAACATTATCGTAACTACCGCCGACAAAGGAGGTGGAGTCGTCATACTCAACACCAGTGACTACAACACTAAAATGATGGACCTTTTGAATGATCAATCTACATACGAACCCATCAGCACTCAACAGTGGGAGACGCTCACCAAAGACTTTCTATACAAAACCAGACAAATACTCAAACGCACTAGAGAAGGGAAGAAACTTCTGTACTTGTTACCAAGCAACCCTAAACCAGCACACATGTATGGTTTACCCAAGACCCATAAACACAATATTCCTCTCAGACCAATCACGTCAGGAATAGGCAGTGCTCCACACAAACTAGCCGGAGTTCTTGCCAAACATCTTTCCTGCCTTCTGGGGACCATCAGCCCCGCTCATCTTAAACACTCAGGCGACCTTCTCAACCGCATCCGTAACCTCTCCATCCGTAACAAGAAACTAAGCAGTTTGGATGTGACTTCCCTCTTCACAAAAGTACCTACCAAAAAAGCCATCGAGGTTCTATGACGTAAAGTCAACCAGGACCTTAATCTTCCTTTACCTCCCGGAGATTTTGTTGACTTGATTGAACTCTGTGTTAACTTCAACTGTTTTTCCTTCAATAACAAGCTCTACAAACAAACCTACGGCATGGGAATGGGGTCCCCAATAAGTGCCGTCCTAGCCAACTTATACATGGAACACCTAGAGTCCGAACACTTCGCCAACATCATCCCTTCAAGCGTCACTTAGTTACGTTACGTGGACGATGTCCTCGTAATAACTCCAAAACGTTTTGATGTACGGGATCTTCAGGCAAGGCTCAACGCAGTTGAACCAGCGATTCAGTTTACACTAGAAGAAGAGTCCAATGACGAGCTACCTTTCCTCGACGTCCTCATTCACAAAGTAGACAACAACCTAAGATTTCAAGTTTATCGGAAACCCACCAATAAAAATGATCTCACACACTTCTATTCCAGTCAAGATACCAAGACCAAAAGAGGCATCATCATCGGGTTTTTCCTAAGAGCATACCGAATTTGTAGTCCTGAGTTTCTTGACGAGGAATGTACTTACATTCACCAAACATTCACTGAGTTACAATTTCCTTCTTTTTTCATCAAAGACTGCAAGAAAAGAGCTCTTCAGATCATCAATTCTCCACGCATCAACACCGCTCCCAACAAAGTTATAATTCTTCCCAACAGCCAGGTTGCACTAAACGTCTCAAAAGTACTTTCACAAGCTAACACCAGAGTCGCCATCGCTTCTACCACTTCAATAAAGGATCTAACCAGGACAAAACCCAAGCACCACGAACCAGTCAGTGCAGGAGTTTACACTATACCCTGTGGAGGCTGTGACAAGATCTACGTAGGTGAAACAGCAAGAAACCTCGACACCCGCCTCAATGAACACACATACGCATGTAGGAACGACAACTTAAACAACGCCTGTGTACAACACCGAAATTCCACCAATCATCTTATGAAATTCAGAGACGCCCAATTAGTGATAAAAGAAACTAATTTCCGCACACGCAAGTGCCTTGAATCAGCACTGATCGCTGTTTCGAATACAATTAAACAAAACAACGGCAGCTTCACCATCTCCGAAGTCTTAGCAAGAATCCTCCTGAGAACAGTAAACCCTGCCATCACATAGTCTCTCCTGTTATACTACACAAAGCACAGAGAGTGAACACTGAAACAAGCTGCCTCATTCCAGTTTATATTTGTCCAACCTATTTTTATGTTACCCAAGTAATAGCTTTTATATCCTTTTACTCATGTACGAATTAATTGCTCTACCATATTGTATTACTTTTGTCACTACCACTACTACTACTACTACTACTACTACCACTAGTGAACATCGAAATGGTACCTCACTAGTATTCACCTCACTCTGAGCCTTTATATACCCTCTGTGTCCATGTATTGTTTGTAATGGCTTGATAAAGCTCCTGGAGAGCGAAACGTTGCCACAATAAATGTCACATTAGTTGCACTTGTGTCCTTTTACTTTACATTAGCTTTTCTTTTAGTGTCTGGAATGCTCTTTCTTGACGGAAGGTCCAAACGAAAGGAGCATCTTTCTTAAGCAATTCAGTTAGAGGAGCTGCTATTGAAGAAAAATTAGCAATGAAAGATCTGTAGAAACCTGCTAGACCCACAAAGGATCTTACGGCATCAGCAGTTTTGGGAGTTGGAAAATTTAGTACTGCCGTTACTTTACTTTGGTCAGTCGTAACCCCTCTAGGAGTGACTACGTGACCAAGAAACTTAATTTCTGATCTGAAAAAATGACATTTAGACAGTTTGATCTTTAAATTGGCTTCTTCAAGCTTACTAAGTACTATATCAAGTCTTTTTAGATGTGTATCCACATCTTCGGACATAACGATTACGTCATCTAAGTACACCATAAGTGCTTTACCTACAAGACCTCTAAAGATATTGGTCATGAGTCTAGAGAACGTGATAGGAGAGGATCGTAATGCAAAAGCCATTTGAAGGAAGTGATAATGACCTGTGGGAGTAGAGAATGCAGTTAACTCTTGGCTGTCCTCGTGAAGAGGGACTTGCCAAAACCCTTGTAACAAGTCCAGGGTCGAGAAGACTTTGTTATCTCCGATATTGCGTAAAAGATCACCTAGTACAGGAAGTGGGAAGCGATCCGGAATAGTTTTCGCATTTAACTTCCTAAAGTCAATCACCGGGCGCCAAGTACCGTCCTTCTTAGGCACTAGGATTAAGGGCGCATTCCAGGGTGAATTTCTATGTGCAATAACTCCATCATCGAGCATTTGATTTACCAATTCCTCTGCGACAGCAACTTGGGAATGAGGCATTCTGTACGCAGGAATATAGATAGGCCTAGTACCAGGTTCAAGTGGAATACGATGGGACAATAAGTTCGTTATACCCATCTTCTCACCTGGTAAGGCAATGGCTTTACGAGGTTTGTTCAACAGTGTCAACAAACGCTTGACTTCGTCTCGGAAGCCAGTGGGAGCTAAGTCTTTCTCCTCAACTGGTGGGATGGATTGATCCAGTGAAGTGGATGAGGTCTCTTCTGTTGAAATAGCACCGACCTACTGGTCAGGTGGCAAGTCATCCTGTACTTGAACAGGGTAAGGATAAGGATAGTGAACTAGGTCAACAAGATTGGTATTTGCTCTGAGACGAACACTGTGACCTGAAGTGTTAGCAAGGAATAAATGGATCTTACTGTCTCTTACAACATGTAAGGAAGGTTCAACAAATAAACCCTTGACCTTGCAGGAATCACTGTCAACTAGGACGTTATCACCATCTGGAACATTAGGAACAACAACAGACACTCTAGTGAGAGCACTAGCCGCAACAGAGAGGTCTTTCTGCAGACGACATATGACATCAACAAGAGATGGCATTACTAGTTTCAAGTAATCATTTTCTGACAAGGCATCCCCTGTGGAGAAACTACTACTTGAACTAGCAGTCATTGCAGGGATAAGCTGTGCACTCAAGGCAGTCTGAGTGTCCTCGGACACTTGAGGCAATACACTATCTTGCATGTCTGAAGGTGTAGGTGGAACACAGATGGGAGTGACAGAGTTACTAGTGCCTGACCGCTTGGGTACGCTACTGGAAAATGCATTGGCTTGTAAGGACTTAATCCGTACATCGTACTCTGTGGCAGTATGGCAGATCTCTGATCCAAGCTGGTAACTCCAAAATGGAACGATCAAGTCGTCAATTTGGGCATGCCATCGGTAAGGGTCGAGCACAATGCGTAAGTCTCGCGTGGAAGGAAATCCCAGTAGAAGGTCACCAGGGAAAGTAATCTGGTCGACAACAAGAAAAGGATAGAAAAGGTGAGCGAAGTCTGACTTCGGACACGCAGAAAGGAACCAGCTACTCCACTAAGGGAGGTTACAGTAGTTGGTTCAACGAGGAGAACACGACGTAACTGCTTCTCTTTAAACAAGCTAGACCTGACGATATTAACTTGCGCACCAGAGTCCATGAACACATGAACGGGCGCATTATGGATAGAAGCTTGTACCAAAGGACCTATCGTTTCGTTTGGAGTTATGTGAAAACAGAAGGGTGGGTTGTCATCGGAGAATGCATTTTCTACTTCATCCCCAAATTCCTCTACGTCAGAGACATGTGAAGCAGCATCAACAGCAAGGTTGTCATTCCCAAGGCTGGCTAAGGCTTCATAGGAATTTTGAACTGGGATGGTGTACTCATTATCACCTACTGTCACGACTGGACGAGTAGACTTGGGCGCTCGGATTCCCCCGAATTGGAAGAATGAGCCTGGTTCTGGTTAGTTTGAGAACCACGACGTCTGTTTCCTCTCCTGGCTGTGCGGTTGGAATGGCCACAGAAAGATCTAGAGTACTGAAGGTTGTAGAGAGCATTGCACTCAGATGTGTCATGTCCATGTATTCTATGATAAGTACAGTAAGGAAGATCTGACTGGTACTCATCATCAGTACGACGCCTCTTAGGATGACTATCAGGACAATTAACTGCAATATGGCCACGGACACCACAATTGTAGCAAGTTCTTTGACTATAGGTACTATACATGCTATGGGTGCTACAGGAATGATGACTCTTAACACTAGCTTTGGATGATGATCGCGAGTGACTTAGATTGGGAGTTTTGGTAGTAGCACAAACTAGAGGAAGTACAGGAGTAGACAAAGTGTTTGGCGTAGACTTTCGATAAGGGAAGGTTCCCTCGGGACACAAATTTCATACATGGATGAGAGCTGCGAGCGGTCCCATAGTAGCATATAGAGGACTAGAATTGTACACATACATTGATGTCGGTGGCATTAGTTGTTTGATAACTCCGAATGCTGCTAATTTAGCGAACCCTTCAAGGGCTGGTTTATCATTGTCTTTGAGGAACTTAGAACATTGACCTGCTTATAAAGACGAAGGGCAAACTCATCTAATGACTCTTCTGGCCTCGGAGCTGTACACACTAATTCTTTGAGAACGACAAAAGGATCGGTTTCTCGCACCGGTTCAAGATAGTTATGGATTAACTGTTCATAATCTTGCCACCTGGTTAGATCTTGAAAGTCTTTCATACGAATCAAGTTGAACACATGTGAGGCAGCTGGAGAACGGGCTAGACTCTCCTTTCCGATACTAATTAAACAACTCTCAGATGGAAGACCATCAACTGAGGCATTAGCTCTGGCTCGAACATCAGTAAACCAACCTTCTAGGTTGTCTGGGTTACCATTGAACAATGGCATAGCATCATATGGATCACGACTGAAATTACGCAGACTAGAAGTCTGTGTCTATTATTTGGTACAGGATTACTCGAATTGTGAACTGATGCATTACTGGTTGTACTAGCAGCATTTGCTGAGGCATCGCTTGAGAAGACTTGAGACATGTTTGCAAAATGTAAAACAAGAATTTAGAGAAACAAAAGAAAATGTAACTGAGGAACACACAACACAGTGAACTTAAATGGGAAGAAAATGCTTAACTATTCTGCATAAGTAAATAAAAAATTGACAGGACACACTGTAAGCAAGGAAACTCACATAAGAAAGTACTCAACTGAATAAACAACACTTTGAAAATCAAGAGAACTTGTACTTTACTCAAATCTAATTTACTCAACTTTACTTTAAAATTGAATGAATGGCATAGTGAGTTGTCTTTACTCTCAATGCAATAGAGAAATTCAACAATAAATTGATGAATCAATCAAAAATGTTAAATTGGACTCAATAAATCTTGTGCAAAATTAAAATAAACTGGGAAAACAATTCACTACAAAGGAAATAAAATGACACACAAAGAATAAAATATTATGCATAGAACAGAGCATAAGAAACTGCACTGAAATAAACTGTAGCAATATTGCAAATAATTGCTAATCAAGAGTACTGCACAACACTACTTAAAATTTCTGCAAGAAAAAATTTAATGACAACTCAATGCTTGCACAAGTATTATTGCAAAATGAGTCAATGTGCAATGATAAAAAATAAAATTTGCACACACAGGAAAACACAGTTTACAAGAAAAGAAAATATTTCATCAAGGAATGAACTGAGTGAACACTTTAACTTTTAACTGCAACTTAAGCAACACTTACTGAACAAACAAAGAATGATTTACTTTAAATGAACAACTTAAAAATTGCACTAAGAGTGAATTTGTTCAATGAAACATAAAAAATAATAGGTGCAAAAACACAGAACAAAATGGGTTGAACACTTACAGTGATGCAGAACACAACACATCAATATAAACACAATACTAGAATTTTCTTGCTATAAAACTTGATGTGTGAAAAATTTGCTAAAATAATTTTCTTTCTTACACAAAACAATGGCACTATTTTCTGTGGAAATAAGACAAATTAGACACAGGTTAAATGAAAGGAATTAACACAAAAATGTTCAACACACAGAGAGAACTGAACAAGAATAAACAATTGCTGGGAGGAAAATATAACAGACAACACTGAGTTGTGATGCAGAATACAAGGTAATAAATTACTAAATTACTTCACTGGAATACTGAGAACACAAGGTGAGTCTGAAGTGGAAACACAAGTTCTATACTGCTCATATGTGTTGCACACAAGGAAAAAACACTAAGGTACTTACTTCAAGTATATAAAATAGCACGAAAATTAACACTGAATTAAGAAGATAAAAAAATTATTGCAAACAGTATATAATAAACACTGAGTCTAATCAAGAGTCACTGAATGTCACTAAGAAATCACTGGAAACAAAAAGAAATGTCTCAACACTCGCAAATGTCTCTATGAAAAATATTATCGCTGTAGCGACTTGGTGAAGAATTAGGTAGATGGTGGTGGAGGATGTTCATGTTGTCTTGCGGCTGGCTACTGTCCTCTGCACACGTGATCGTAGAATTGCGCTTACATCGACTATTGACTTCACACAGGAGGCTTTCAACGGTGGTGCAAAACACACTCTAGCTCTTGACCCCCCTATGTGGTCCTTAAAATATGATGCTAGTACCCGTAATAAGAGTACAATAACAATGGTAATGATTTGGTGAGTGGGCTGAAGCAGGGCTGAGGCCGGGCAGTGGTGAGACCGCGTGGTGAGTGGGCCTATGGGATGAACGGCGTAAGCCTCACTGGAGGCACCCACACTGGCGCGAAAATATTTCTAAGCCAGGCCGGCTTAAAACAACCCACGAAATACCACAACACCACAGGGATGAAAAAGCACTCAGAATGGCTTGGAGCATGAAGCACAAACGACGAAGACTGTACCCACGTGGTTTGCTTGAGTACTGGGTTAGTCACCTCGGTTAGTCACCTGGGTTAGTTGCTGGCTTGCTTTGCTTATCTTAACCCTTCACACAGAATGGTTTGATAACTTCTAACGATGAGCACAGCAGGGGTGGAAAGCTGGCTTGGCAGGCAAAGCTGGATGATGTTAGGCTAGGCTGACTGACTCCCTTACCACAGAATGTCTACTGGCTTATTTTGCAAACTCGGGTCAACCCCTCGGGAGTGATGCAAATAAGCAGATGAACACTAACAAAGAGACTGACCAGTGAATAATGTAGAGGCTGGTAGACATTTGCGAGGGTAGCTGGCTGGCTTGGGGTAGGTCGACCATTACCCTGCTCGGCAGGCCTAGTCACAAGATGGCGACCGGCAGAGTAGAAATTTATCTCCAGAAACTGCTGTAATCGTCAGAATTGCAGGCCCTCCGTTGTCACCAATTTGTCGTATGGGGTTCTTAAGGAGATATGATGCATAAGGTAAACACCTTGGTGGATGGTAACACTATATATTGTCAGACTGTGATGAGAGGCAGGAGCCCAGGCCTGCCGTGTTCTGCCTACTTCTATGTCTATCCGTCGAGTGAGGAAGAGGCAGCTCGTCACTCACTCACGCTGCATCCCGTGACGTCATACAGTCACTCGGCCTAATAGGGATCTTCTATATAAAGCACATGGATGGTACTATAATACGCTATACAACACATATAAGGGGATCAGCAACTATGCTGACACCACTACTACTACATCTACCACTTCTACTACATCTACCACTACTACTACATCTACCACTACTACTACATCTACTGTTTCTACTACATCTACCACTACTACTACATCTATCACTTCTACTACATCTACCACTACTACATCTACCACTACTACTACATCTACCACTACTACTACATCTACCACTACTACTACATCTACCACTACTACTACATCTACCACATCTGCCACTGCTCTGCGTCTGCCACTGCTGCTCATCTGCCACTGCTACTGCGTCTGCCACTACTACATCTGCCAGGCTGCTGCATCTGCCACTACTACTGCGGTGTCTGCTGCATCTGCCACTATACTGCCGTCTACCACTACTCTTCGTCTGCCATTCTGCTGCATCTGTACTGCTATGTCTACCACTTCTACTACATCTGCCACTAATGCTCATCTACCGCCACCACTACTACTGCATCTGCTGCATCGTCTGCCACTGCTGCTGCTCTGCAGGCCTGCTGCATCTACTGCTGCTGCATCTGCCACTGCTCACTGCATCTGCCACTCTTCTTCGTCTGCCCTTTACTTCTGCATCTGCCACTGCTTCATCTGCCACTGCTACTGCTCTGCCATTCTGCTACATCTGCCACTGCTGCTACATCTGCCACTGCTAACGTCTGCCATAGCTTCAATCTGCCTGCTACTGCATCTGCCACTGGCTTCGTCTGCTGCTACTGCTGCTCTGCAAAGCCTGCTGCGTCTGCACTGCTGCTGCATCTGCCACTGCTAAGCCTGTCTGCCACTGCTGCTGTCTGCGCCTCTGCTGCATCTGCCACTGTTGCGTCTGCCACTACTGCTGCTCTGCAAGCTGCTACTGCATCTGCCACTGCTACATCTGCCACTGCTACATCACCCGCACTTGGCTGCATCTGCCACCGCTGCTACTGCGTCTGCCACTGCACTCATCTACCTGCTGCTGCATCTGCCACTGCTACTGCTGCTCTGCCACTGCTGCCGTCTGCCACTGCTGCTGCATCTGCCACTCTGCATCTGCCGCTGTTACTGCGTCTGCCGCTGCTGCTATCTCCGCTCTGCCCATCTATCCGCTGCTGCGTCTGCCTCCTGCTGGGCTGCCACTGCTGCTGCGTGTTCCGCTGCTGCTACATCTGCCCTCTCTGCATCTCCACTGCTGCACGTCTGCCACTGCTACGTCTGCCACTCTGCTGCTGCATCTGCCACTGCTGCGTCTGCCGCTGCTGCTGCGTCTGCCACTGCTGGCATCTGCCTGCAT
Organism: Cherax quadricarinatus; assembly: GCF_038502225.1. Classification (NCBI taxonomy): domain Eukaryota; kingdom Metazoa; phylum Arthropoda; class Malacostraca; order Decapoda; family Parastacidae; genus Cherax; species Cherax quadricarinatus. The sequence goes on along the minus strand of NW_027199310.1, from coordinate 7,945 downwards.
AGCTGCGTCTGCCGCTACACTTGCGTACTGCTACTGCATCTGCCACTGCTGCTTCTGCCAGTGCTACTGCATCTGCGGTGCTACTGCATCTGCCTCTGTCCTCGGTCTGCCTGCTACTGCATCTGCCTGGCTGCTGCTGCATCTGCCACTCCTCGTCTCCACTGCTGCTGCATCTGCCATGCTGCATCTGCCTGCTACTGCATCTGCCTGCTCTGCGTCTGCCGCTGCGTCTGCCGCTAACAACACTGCACTACCTGGCTGCTGCATCTAGCCACTCTCTACATCTGCCACTGCTACGTCTGCACTACTGCTCTGCCAATTGCTGCTGTCTGTGGTGCTGCTGCATCTACCCTGCTGCTGCATCTGCCTACTGCTGCATCTGCCTCTGCGTCTGCCGCTGCTACGTCTGCTGCCTGCTACTGCATCTGCCGCTGCTGCTGTCTGCCACTGCTGCTGCGTTCTGCCACTCTGACTGCGTCTGCCACTGCTGCATCTGCCACTGCTGCATCTGCCACTGCTGCTACATGTGCCACCACTCTACTGCATCTACCATACTCACTACTTCTGCCAAGTGCTGCTGCGTCTGCCATACCGTCTGCACTACTGCATCTGCCACTGCTGCTACATGTGCCACCACTGCTGCATCTGCCACTCACTGCTGTGCCCGATGCTACTGCATCTGCCACTGCTGCATCTGCCACTCTCTGCAATCTGCCACTGCTGCACATCGCCACCTTCTGCTCGTCTGCCGCTGCTGCAGTCTGCCGCTGCTGCTGCGTCTGCCACTGCTACGTCTGCCACTGCTGCGTCTGCCGCTGCTGCACGTCTGCCGGCTGGCTGCTGCATCTGCCGCTGCTGCACGTCTGCCGCTACTGCTACGTCTGCCGCTCTACTGCGTCTGCTGCTACGTCTGCCGCTAACTGCATCTGCCGCTGCTGCTTCTGCCTCTGCCACTGCTGCTGCGTCTGCCACTGCTGCTGCGTCTGCCACTGCTGCTGTCTGCCGCTGCACTGCATCTGCCGCTGCTGCTGCGTCTGCCACTGACTGCTGCGGTCTGCCTTCTCTGCTGCGTCTGCCGCTCTGCATGCTGCGTCTGCCATGCTGACTGCGTCTCTCCACTGCTACCATCTGCCACTGCTGCTGCGTCTGCCACTGCTACGCGTCTGCCACTGCTACTGCATCTGCCACTGCTGCTGCATCTGCCACTGCTCTGCATCTGCCACTGCCACTGCATCTACCACTGCTGCACATCTGCCACTGCGTCTGCATGCTACTGCGTCTGCCACTGCTGCACCGTCTGCCCTTAGCTGCTGCGTCTGCCACTGCTGCTGCATCTGCCACTCACTGCTACTCTGCGTCTGCTCACTGCGTCTGCCACTGCTGCTGCGTCTGCCGCTGCTGCTGCATCTGCTGCTACTGCGTCTGCCACTGCTGCTGCATCTGCCACTGCTGCTGCGTCTGCCACTGCTGCTGCGTCTGCCACTGCTGCTGCATCTGCCACTGCTGCGTCTGCCTGCTGCTGCGTCTGCTACTGCTCCGCTGCCACTGCTTGCAATCTGCCACTGCTCTACGTCTGCTGCTGCTGCGTCTGCCGCTGCTGCTACGTCTGCTGCTGCTGCGTCTGCCACTCTGCTGCGTCTGCCACTGCTGCTGCGTCTGCCACTGCTGCTGCATCTGCCTCTGCTGCTGCATCTGCCGCTTAACACTGCGTCTGCCACTGCTGCTGCATCTGCCACTGCTGTCGGTCCACTGCCTTGCTGCCACTGCTGCATCTGCCACTGCTGCTGCCGTCTGCCACTGCTGCTGCATCTGCCGCTGCTGCTACATCTGCCACTGCTGCTGCATCTGCCACTCTGCTGCATCTGCCGCTGCACGCATCTGCCGCTCTGCTGCATCTGCTGCTGCTACTGCGTCTGCCGCTGCTGCGCTCTGCCGCTGCTGCCGTCTGCCGCTGCTGCCGTCTGCACTGCTGCTGCGTCTGCCGCTGCTGCTGCGTCTGCCGTGCTGCTGCATCTGCCACTGCTGCATCTACCACTGCTACTGCATCTGCCACTGCTACTGCGTCTGCCACTGCTGCTGCGTCTGCCGCTGCTGCGTCTGCCGCTGCTGCGTCTGCCGCTGCTGCATCTGCCACTGCTGCTGCATCTGCCGCTGCTGCATCTGCCACTGCTGCTGCATCAGCCACTGCGTCTGCCACTGCTACCGTCTGCCACTGCTGCTGCATCTGCTGCTCACTCTTGCCCTGCCACTGCTCTACGTCTGCCACTGCTCGCATCTGCCACTGCTACGTCTGCAGCTGCTCTCTGCACACTGCTGCTGCATCTGCCTGCTACTGCATCTGCCACTGCTGCTGCGTCTGCTCTGCTGCATCTGCCACTGCTACTGTCTGCCTCGCTGCTCTGCTGCTGCTGCATCCTGCCGCTGCCACTGCTGCGTCTGCACTGCTGACTGCGTCTGCCACTGCTGCTGCGTCTGCCGCTGCACTGCGTCTGCCACTGCTACTGCGTCTGCCACTGCTGCTGCACCTGCCACTGCTGCTGCGTCTGCCACTGCTGCTCGTCTGCCACTGCTGCTGCATCTGCCTGCTCACTACGTCTGCCACTGCTGCTGCGTCTGCCACTGCTGCTGCATCTGCCACTGCTGCTGCACCTGCCGCTGCTGCTGCATCTGCCACTGCTGCTGCATCTGCCACTGCTGCTGCATCTGCCACTGCTGCTGCGTCTGCCACTGCTCTGCGTCTGCCACTGCTGCTGTCTGCTGCATCGCCAGCTGCTGCGTCTGCCACTGCTGCTGCGTCTACCGCTGCTGCTGCGTCTGCCACTGCACTGCATCTGCCGCTGCTGCTCGTCGAACCACTGCTGCATCGGTACTCTGCTGCTGCATCAGCCCCTGCTGCTACGTCGCCGCTGCTACTGCATCTGCACTGCTGCGTCTGCCACTGCTGCTGTCTGCCACTGCTGCATCTGCCACTGCTACTGCATCAGCCACTGCTACTGCATCAGCCACTGCTGCTGCATCGCCGCTGCTGCTGCATCAGCCTGCTGCTGCATCTACCGCTGCTGCTCGTCGCCGCTGCTGCTGCGATCTGCCACTGCTGCGCCGTCTGCCGCTGCTGCATCTGCCACTGCTGCTGCGTCTGCCGCTGCTGCTGCGTCTGCCGCTGCTGCTGCATCTGCCGCTGCGTCTGCCGCTGCTGCTGCGTCTGCCACTGCTGCTGCGTCTGCCACTGCTGCTGCGTCTGCCACTGCTGCTGCATCTGCCACTGCACTGCATCTGCCACTGCTGCTGCTGCCGCCACTGCTACTGCGTCTGCCGCTGCTGCTGCATCTACCGCTGCTCTGCGTCTGCCGCTGCTGCTGCGTCTGCCGCTGCTACCGTCTGCCGTCTGCCCTCTCTGCCACGTGCTACGTCAGCCGCCTGCTGCATCGGCCACTGCTGCTGCGTCAGGCCGCTGCTGCTGCATCCAGCCGCTGCTGCTGCGTCTGCCTCTGCTGCCGTCTGCACTGCGTCGTCTGCCGCTGCTGCTGCGTCTGCCGCTGCTACTGCATCTGCTGCTCTGCGCTGCTGCATCTGCCGCTGCTGCATCTGCTGCTGCACCGTCTGCCGCTGCTGCTCGCATCTGCCTGCTGCATCAGCCGCTGCTGCTTATCAGCCACTGCTGCTGCATCTAGCCACTGCGCTGCGTCGACCACTGCTCGCCCCATCCTGCCACTGCTGCTGCGTCTGCCGCTACTGCGTCTGGCCACTGCTGCTGCGTCTGCCTGCTGCTGCATCTGCCGCTGCTGCTGCATCTGCCGCTGCTGCATCTGCCTGCTGCTGCGTCTGCCGCTGCTGCTGCGTCTGCCGCTGCTGCTGCATCAGCCGCTGCTACTGCGTCTGCCGCTGCTGCTGCGTCTGCCGCTGCTGCGTCTGCCTGCTGCTGCGTCTGACCGCTGCTGCTGCGTCTGCCGCTGCTGCTGCATCTGCCGCTCCTGCGTCTGCCGCTGCTGCCGTCTGCCGCTGCTGCGTCTGCCTGCTGCTGCGGTCTGCCGCTAACTACTGCGTCTCCGCTGCTACGTCTGCCGCTGCTGCTGCGTCTGCCGCTGCTGCTGCATCCTGCCGCTGCTGCGTCTGCCGCTGCTGCGTCTGCCACTGCTGCTGCCGTCTGCCTGCTACGTCTGCCGCTGCTGCTGCGTCTGCCGCTGCTGCTGCGTCAGCCACTGCTGCATCTGCACCGCATCAGGCTACTGCTCTCATCAGCCTGCTGCTGCGTGTTTTTACTGCTGCGTCTGCCATACTGCATCTACCGCTACTACTCTGCCACTGCTACTGCATCAGCCACTGCTCTTCATCTGCCACTGCTACTGCATCTGCCACTGCTGCATCTGGCCCTACCATCTGCCACTTGCTGCTGCCACTGCTGCTCTGCTGCTTATCTGCTGCTCTCATCTCCGCACTGCTGCGTCTGCCACTGCTGCGTCTGCTGCTGCTGCATCTGCCACCTGCTGCTGCATCTGCCACTCTCTGCGGTGGCCACTGCTACTGCATCCCAGCCACTGCTGCTGCGTCGCCCGCTGCTGCTGCATCTGCCACTGCTGCTACGTCTGCCGCTGCGTCTGCCGCTGCTGCTGCGTCTGCCGCTGCTCTGCGTCTGCTGCTGCCGTCTCTGCCTGCTGCTGCGTCTGCCGCTGCTGCTGCCGTCTGCCGCTGCTGCTGCGTCTGCCGCTGCTGCTGCGTCTGCCGCCGCTGCTGCGTCTGCCGCTGCTGCTGCGTCTGCCACTGCTGCTGCGTCTGCCGCTGCTGCGTCTGCCTGCTGCGTCTGCCACTGCTGCTGCGTCTGCCACTGCTGCTGCATCGGCCACTGCTGCTGCGTCTGCCACTGCACACGTCTGCCGCTGCTGCGTCTGCCGCTGCTGCGTCTGCCGCTGCTGCTGCGTCTGCCGCTCTGCATCTGCCACTGACTGCTGCATCTGCCACTGCTGCTGCGTCTACCCTGCTGCTGCAGTCTGCCGCTGCTACTGCATCGGCCACTGCTGCTGCATCTGCCACTGCTGCATCTGCCTGCTGCTGCATCTGCACTGCTGCTACGCTGCTGCTGCTCTGCCGCTGCTGCTGCATCTGCCACTGCTGACTGTATCTGCCACTGCTGCTGCCATCTGCCCTGCTCTCTGCCACTGCTACTGCATCTGCTCGCTGCTGTCTGCCACTGCTGCTGCATCTGCACTGCTGCTGCATCTGCCACTGCTACTGCATCAGCCACTGCTACTGCATCTGCCACTGCTGCTGCATCTGCCACTGCTGCTGCATCTGCCACTGCTGCTACGTCTGCCGCTCTCTCGTCTGCCGCTGCTGCTGCATCTGCACTGCTGCTGCGTCTGCCTGCTGCTGCGTACTGCTGCACTGCTGCTACGTCTGCCACTGCTGCAAGTCTGCCACTCTGCTGATCAATACTGCTGCTGCGTCAGCCTACTGCTGCTGCGTCTGCCACTCTGCGTCTGCCACTGCTGCGTCTGCCACTCTGCACATCTACCGCTCTGCATCTGCCACTGCTGCGTCTGCCGCTGCTGCTGCAAGTCTGCCACTGCTACTGCGTCTGCCACTGCTGCTGCGTCACCTGCCTGCTGCTCATCAGCCACTGCTGCTGCGTCTGCTGCTGCACGTCTGCCACTGCTGCTACGTCTGCCACTGCTGCGTCTGCCACTGCTGCATCTGCCACTGCTGCGTCTGCCACTGCTGCTGCGTCTGCTCTGCTGCGTCTGCCACTGCGCTGCGTCTGCCACTGCTGCGTCTGCCGCTGCTGCTCGTCTGCCGCTGCTGCTGCATCTGCCACTGCTGCTGCGTCTGCCGCTGCTGCTGCGTCTGCCTGCTGCTGCGTCTGCCACTGCTGCTGCGTCTGCCATGCTGCTACGTCCCAGCCACTGCTGCTGCATCGGCCACTGCTGCTATCTGCCACTGCTACTGCATGTGCGCTCTGCTACCACTGCTACTGCATCTGCCACTGACTGCTACGTCTGCCACTGCTGTCTGCATCTGCTGCGTCTGCCATCTGCTGCTGCATCCCAGGCCACTGCTCTGCGCTGCCAATGCTGCGTCTGCTGCTGCTCATCTGCCGCTGCTGCGTCTGCCACTGCTGCTGCGTCTGCCACTGCTGCATCTGCCACTGCTCTTCTGCCACACACTGCGTCTGCCACTGCTGCTGCATCTGCACTGCTGCTGCATCTGCCACTGCTCGCATCTGCGCTGCTGCGTCTGCCGCTGCTGCTACGTCTGCCACTGCTGCATCTGCCACTGCTGCTACGTCTGCCACTGCTGCTGCGTCTGCCTGCTGCTGCATCTGCCACTGCTACGCTGCATCTGCACTGCACTGCCATCTGCCACTGCTGCTGCATCTGCCTGCTGGCTACATCTGCCGCTGCTGCACGTCAGCCTGCTGCTGCGTCAAGGCCACTGCTGCTACATCAGCCACTGCTGCTGCATCTGCCACTGCTGCTGCATCTGCCACTGCTACTGCATCTGCCGCTACTGCATCCGCATCTGCCACTGCTACTGCGTCTGCCACTGCTACTGCATCTGCCGCTGCTGCTGCATCTGCCACTCTGCTGCGTCTGCCACCACTGACTGCATCTGCCACTCTGCTGCATCAGCCACTGCTGCTGCGTCAGCCACTCTGACTGCATCTGCCACTGCTGCATCTGCCACACTGCTGCGTCTGCCACTGCTGCGTCTGCCACTGCTGCTGCATCTGCTGCTACGTCTGCCGCTGCTGCTCGTCTGCCACTGCTGCTACGTCTGCCACTGCTCTGCATCTGCCGCTACTCTGCATCGGCCACTGCTGCTGCATCTGCCACTGCTGCATCTGCCACTGCTACTGCATCTGCCACTGCTGCCTCTGCCACTGCTGCTACGATCTGCCACTGCTACTGCGTCTGCCGCTGCTGCTGTCTGCCACTGCTACTGCGTCTGCCACTGCTGCTGCGTCACCACTGCTCTGCGTCTGCCACTGCTGCGTCTGCACCTGCTACTGCATCTGCCACTCACTGCGTCTGCCACTCTGCTACGTCTGCCGCTGCTGCATCTGCCGCTGCTACTGCGTCTGCCACTGCTGCACGTCTGCTGCTGCTGCATCTGCCTCACTGCTGCATCGGCCGGCTGCTGCTGCATCGGCCACTGCTGCTGCATCTGCCACTGCTGCCTCGGCCACTGCTGCTGCATCGGAACCACTGCTGCTGCGTCTGCCACTGCTGCTGCGTCTGCCACTGCTGCTGCCGTCTCCACCGCTGCTGTCGGCCACTGCTGCTGCGTCTGCCACTGCTGCTGCGTCTGCCACTGCTGCTGCGTCTGCCACTGCTGCTGCGTCTGCCACTGCTACTGCATCTGCCACTGCTCACTGCATCTGCTGCTGCATCTGCCACTGACTCTCGTCTGCCACTGCTGCTGCATCTGCCACTGCTGCTGCATCTGCTCTGCTACGTCTGCCACTGCTACTGCATCTGCTCACACGTCTGCCGCTGCTGCTGCATCAGCCACTCTGCTGCATCAGCCACTGCTACGTCTGCCACTCTGCTACATCAGCCACTACTGCTCGGTCCACCCTGCTACTGCATCTGCCACTACTCTGCATCTGCCGCTGCTGCGCCGTCTGCCACTACTGCTGCATCAGCCACTACTACTACATCAGCCACTACTGACTGCGTCTGCCACTACTACTGCGTCTACCACTACTACTGCGTCTACCACTACTACTACATCTACCACTACCGCATCTACCACTACTACTACATCTACCACTACTACCATCTGCACTACTACTACATCTGCCACTACTACTACATCTACCCTACTACTGCATCAGCCACTACTACTACATCACCACTACTACTGCATCTACCACTGCTACTACATCAGCCACTACTACTCTGACTGTGGTGCTTGATGCTTGGGCTGTTAGTTACAAACATTATTATTA